>NC_092097.1:1781602-1839673 GCF_045679555.1 Salvelinus alpinus
CAGTGGGGAGAACAAGTATTTGATACACTGCCGATTTTGCAGGTTTTCCTACTTACAAAGCATGTAGAGGTCTGTAATTTGTATCATAGGTACACTTCAACTGTGAGAGACGGAATCTAAAACAAAAATCCCGAAAATCACATTGTATGATTTTTAAGTAATTAATTAGCATTTTATTGCATGACATAAGTATTTGATACATCAGAAAAGCAGAACTTAATATTTGGTACAGAATCCTTTGTTTGCAATTACAGAGATCATACGTTTCCTGTAGTTCTTGACCAGGTTTGCACACACTGCAGCAGGGATTTTGGCCCACTCCTCCATACAGACCTTCTCCAGATCCTTCAGGTTTCGGGGCTGTCGCTGGGCAATACGGACTTTCAGCTCCCTCCAAAGATTTTCTATTGGGTTCAGGTCTGGAGACTGGCTAGGCCACTCCAGGACCTTGAGATACTTCTTACGGAGCCACTCCTTAGTTGCCCTGGCTGTGTGTTTCGGGTCGTTGTCATGCTGGAAGACCCAGCCACGACCCATCATCAATGCTCTTACTGAGGGAAGGAGGTTGTTGGCTAAGATCTCGCAATACATGGCCCCATCCATCCTCCCCTCAATACGGTGCAGTCGTCCTGTCCCCTTTGCAGAAAAGCATCCCCAAAGAATGATGTTTCCACCTCCATGCTTCACGGTTGGGATGGTGTTCTTGGGGTTGTACTCATCCTTCTTCTTCCTCCAAACACGGCGAGTGGAGTTTAGACCAAAAAGCTCTATTTTTGAATCATCAGACCACATGACCTTCTCCCATTCCTCCTCTGGATCATCCAGATGGTCATTGGCAAACTTCAGACGGGCCTGGACATGCGCCTGCTTGAGCAGGGGGACCTTGTGTGCGCTGCAGGATTTTAATCCATGACGGCGTAGTGTGTTACTAATGGTTTTCTTTGAGACTGTGGTCCCAGCTCTCTTCAGGTCATTGACCAGGTCCTGCCGTGTAGTTCTGGGCTGATCCCTCACCTTCCTCATGATCATTGATGCCCCACGAGGTGAGATCTTGCATGGAGCCCCAGACCGAGGGTGATTGACCATCATCTTGAACTTCTTCTATTTTCTTCTATTTTCTAATAATTGCGCCAACAGTTGTTGCCTTCTCACCAAGCTGCTTGCCTATTGTCCTGTAGCCCATCCCAGCCTTGTGCAGGTCTACAATTTTATCCCTGATGTCCTTACACAGCTCTCTGGTCTTGGCCATTGTGGAGAGGTTGGAGTCTGTTTGATTGAGTGTGTGGACAGGTGTCTTTTATACAGGTAACGAGTTCAGACAGGTGCAGTTAATACAGGTAATGAGTGGAGAACAGGAGGGCTTCTTAAAGAAAAACTAACAGGTCTGTGAGAGCTGGAATTCTTACTGGTTGGTAGGTGATCAAATACTTACAGTGAGGGAAAAAAGTATTTGATCCCCTGCTGATTTTGTACGTTTGCCCACTGACAAAGAAATGATCAGTCTATAATTTTAATGGTAGGTTTATTTGAACAGTGAGAGACAGAATAACAACAAAAAAATCCAGAAAAACGCATGTCAAAAACGTTATAAATTGATTTGCATTTTAATGAGGGAAATAAGTATTTGACCCCCTCTCAATCAGAAAGATTTCTGGCTCCCAGGTGTCTTTCATACAGGTAACGAGCTGAGATTAGGAGCACACTCTTAAAGGGAGTGCTCCTAATCTCAGTTTCTTACCTGTATAAAAGACACCTGTCCACAGAAGCAATCAATCAATCAGATTCCAAACTCTCCACCATGGCCAAGACCAAAGAGCTCTCCAAGGATGTCAGGGACAAGATTGTAGATCTACACAAGGCTGGAATGGGCTACAAGACCATTGCCAAGCAGCTTGGTGAGAAGGTGACAACAGTTGGTGCGATTATTCGCAAATGGAAGAAACACAAAAGAACTGTCAATCTCCCTTGGCCTAGGGCTCCATGCAAGATCTCACCTCGTGGAGTTGCAATGATCATGAGAATGGTGAGGAATCAGCCCAGAACTACACAGGAGGATCTTGTCAATGATCTCAAGGCAGCTGGGACCATAGTCACCAAGAAAACAATTGGTAACACACTACGCCGTGAAGGACTGAAATCCTGCAGCGCCCGCAAGGTCCCCCTGCTCAAGAAAGCACATATACATGCCCGTCTGAAGTTTGCCAATGAACATCTGAATGATTCAGAGGACAACTGGGTGAACGTGTTGTGGTCAGATGAGACCAAAATGGAGTTCTTTGGCATCAACTCAACTTGCCGTGTTTGGAGGAGGAGGAATGCTGCCTATGACCCCAAGAAACCATCCCCACCGTCAAACATGGCGGTGGAAACATTATGCTTTGGGGGTGTTTTTCTGCTAAGGGGACAGGACAACTTCACCGCATCAAAGGGACGATGGACGGGGCCATGTACCGTCAAATCTTGGGTGAAAACCTCCTTCCCTCAGCCAGGGTATTGAAAATGGGTCGTGGATGGGTATTCCAGCATGACAATGACCCAAAAAACACGGCCAATGCAACAAAGGAGTGGCTCAAGAAAAAGCACATTAAGGTCCTGGAGTGGCCTAGCCAGTCTCCAGACCTTAATCCCATAGAAAATCTGTGGAGGGAGCTGAAGGTTCGAGTTGCCAAACGTCAGTCTCGAAACCTTAATGACTTGAAGAAGATCTGCAAAGAGGAGTGGGACAAAATCTCTCCTGAGATGTGTGCAAACCTGGTGGCCAACTACAAGAAACATCTGACCTCTGTGATTGCCAACAAGGGTTTTGCCACCAAGTACTAAGTCATGTTTTGCAGAGGGGTCAAATACTTATTTCCCTCATTAAAATGCAAATCAATTTATAAAATTTTTGACATGCGTTTTTCTGGATTTTTTTGTTGATATTCTGTCTATCACTGTTCAAATAAACCTACCATTAAAATTACAGACTGATAATTTCTTTGTCAGTGGGCAAACGTACAAAATCAGCAGGGGATCAAATACTTTTTTCCCTCACTGTATGTCATGCAATAAAATGCAAATGAATTACTTAAAAATCATACAATGTGATTTTCTGGATTTTTGTTTTAGATTCTGTCTCTCACAGTTGAAGTGTACCTATGATAAAAATGACAGACCTCTACATGCTTTGTAAGTAGGAAAACCTGCAAAATCGGCAGTGTATCAAATACTTGTTCTCCCCACTGTATCTATATAAGGTCCCACAGTTGACTGTCCATGTCAGATTAAAAACCAAGCCATGAGGTCGAACAAATTGTACGTAGAGCTCCTACCTCGGAGGGTACCAAAAAATGTCTGCAGCATTGAAGGTCCCCAAGAACACAATGACCTCCATCATTCTTAAATGGAAGAACTTTGGATACACCAAGACTCTGCCGAGCTGGCCGGCCGATCAAACTGAGAAATTGGGGGAGAAGGGCCTTGGTCAGGGTGATGCTGGCCTAGATGGAGTCGCCTGGATTAGCCTCTTCACTATTGACATTGAGAATGGTGTTTTGCGGGTACTATTTCATGAAGCTGCCAGTTGAGGACTTCTGAGGCGTTTCTCAAACTAGACACTCTAATATACTTGTCCTCTTGCTCAGTTGTGCACCGGGGCCTCCCACTTCTCTTTCTAGCCGTTTCCAGCTACAATAGTCATTTACAACATTAACAATGTCTACACTGTATTTCTGGTCAATTTTATTTTATTTTAATGGACAAAAACTGTGATTTTCTTCAAGGACATTTCTAAGTGAACTCAAACTTTCGAATGGTAGTGTACATATTACCTCAATTACCTCGACTAACCGGTGCCCCCGCACATTGACTCTGTACCGGTACCCCCTGTATAAAGCCTCGCTACTGTTATTTTACTGCTGCTCTTAAATTATTTTTTATTTTAATGTTTTACTCAATTTTTTCCTTAACACTTATTTTTCTAAAAACTGGTTTGGTTAAAGGCTTGTAAGTAAGCATTTCACTGTAAGGTCTAGTCGGCGCATGTGACAAATACAATTTGAATTGATCAAGGTAAGTGTTTCTTGGTGTATTGCGCACACAGCAAATCTAAACCTAACCCTAACCTTAACCACACTGATATCCTTATGTCTAAATCTTAAATTAAGACCAAATAGCACATTTCTGTTTTCATCCATTTTTATGATATAGCCAAATTTGACTTTGTGGCTGTGCTATCTAGTGGAAGCAATTCCCTCTGGCCTCAAAGGAGAAACAACAGGCCCCACCTTCCAGCTAGCTAATTAGCAAAGAACATAGCTAGCTAGCTAATGGATTCACCGAGAAGAAGAAAGACTACACCCTTAAAATCTGTGGTCAACGTGTAAAATGCTTGTGGGGAAAACAACGCCAGCGAAAGTTACAAACACAAACCCTTTATTATCAAGACTTAGGACCGATACGACAGAGATGCACACGACACGTGGGGAAGGTGTTATAGGAAGTCATTGGTTGATAGATTAAGCCAATGAGTAATGCGTATCACGACACTTTGTATTGGCTAAGGAAGGCCAAGTTCGATGCATTGTTATTGTCACGTTGTTTTCACTTTTCATCATGTCACAATAAGCTTTGTTAAACAACTGGTAACAATGTTACAAAAACATTTTATGTTTTTTCATGTTGAAAAAATGTTGCATTCAAAACTTTGGACAATCTTAGCCAGTGCTTCTTCTTGGTCAGGACGTTATTGTAAAATATAATGTGTTCTCAATGACTATAGTTCGATAGGGCAATCATAAAGTCCTCAAAAGCACTCGTATCAATACCTCACAAATCATTTTGCCACCATTTAAATAGCATGACTAGTTATTGAATGGTTTCTTTTGCATTTAGTGAAGCCTTAGTTTTGAAAAAGCTTCTTTAAGTGTATAGTTTGTTCAAATTGGGACTGAAAGCTTTAATGCAAGTTGCTACAATGTTTCAGGTAGAAAATGCGACTTGGGCATTTGATGAGAAATATATTTGGTTCCTTAAGGGTTAAAGGAGTTAGCCATATGTTCCGTGCACCCCTGCAATCCCTGGCACTCGTCTGGTTTCCCTGTGCTGCCCCTCCTCACTCCTCCCCTCATTCGCTTGGCCCTCAGCCCAGAGAGCGCTGGAAAGTCCCAACATTTTCCCCCTAAGATTTAGACCTTAAACTTTTTTAAAGGGAAAAAAATGGGCCAGTCTGTTAGAAATGCTGTGCCGATTTCTGGTCCCAGTACATCCCTGTGTGAATGTCATGCATCTTTACCCCAACGTGCTGTTGCATGTCAATCATACTATCTTGCCTCATCCATGGAACATACGTATATATTTTTATTCATTTAACCATTATTTAACCAGGTAAGACCCATTGTTTGAAACCTCTTTTGCAAGGGTGACCTGGCAAGAAGGCAAAACAGGGTGTCACAATTCCAAAAGTGGTGATGAAGGAGTCAGGCGCAGAGAGCAGGGTAGTGAGAAGCAAGTGGATTTAATATTCCAAAAGAATATAACGAGACGGCTACGCCACACATACAAGGGCGCGTCAAGTAACAGTCCAAAACAAACAGGACAAAATCCACATGGAACAGACACCACAAGAAAATACGACACCACAAACAGAAAAACAAGCCCACACAAAAGTCGGCGGGCCAACTGGGTTAAATAGCCCACAATGAACCTAAACACAAAACAGGTGCAACAAATCAGACAAAACTAAATGAAACAGAAAAGGGGATCGGTGGCAGCTAGTAGGCCGGAGACGACGACCGCCGAGCGCCGCCCGAACGGGAAGAGGCACCATCTTCGGCGGGATTCGTAACACAGGGAAATAGCAGCGTGTACATAAAATGTTACAGAAATACACATACATACAAAAGACAATGTTATAAATACATTTGAAGATTACCAAACCCTGCAGATGAGAAAGTTTAACGTGCATGTCACAGTAGGAATTAAATGATAACACAATCAGATCCCTCTGAAAGATCCAAGCTGATATACTATCAGTCAACGTAAGGTTTGGCGGGATCTCTGCAATGGAGAGATGTCTAATTTATTTAGCAAGTTACACATTTAACAACAGAGGGCGCTATTATGTCACATTAGCCAAATGCACAGACAGGTCATATCCAGATCACTGGCTACATACAGAACAAGATATCAGTACAGCTGAATGTATGATCGCTTGCTTTGATGGGGGGCAGTATTTGTGTTAACTCTGGGCCAGCAAGACAAAGAAGAGAAGTGACACTGAAAACAGTGGGAGAGGGGAAGAGAGATAGAGAAATAAAGCATATGGGGTTTGGGAAAAGAGAGAGTGCAGGGGAGACCAATAACTTGGATGTGAGATGGAGTACGAGGGGGAATGAAACGGAGCAGGAGAGAGAGAGGTTACAGAGGAGAGAGTGGGAGCAGAGAGAGGGAGAGAGAGTTTGCTGAGTGTGAGTAGTATTTGATGTGTCTAGCCTCTCTTCTAAGCAACTTCTTGGAATTAAGTGTCACTTCTACCTCCTGGAGCCTCTCAGTTGAGCCATCTCTCCGCTCTCAGGAGTTAGCAGGCAGCTGCCCAGCCTACTGTCACACACACACACACACACACACACACACACACACACACACACACACACACACACACACACACACACACACACACACACACACACACACACACACACACACACACACACACACACACACACACACACACACACACACACACACACCAACAGCACTGGAGAGGAGCAGCACAAAGGCACTTCAAGAGGCAGTCGGATACACAGTCACCCTGGGATAGGAGTGTGTTTTCTATCAGGTAAGGTCAAACATTTGCTGTCAGTAATACTACTACTGTACTTCCTGCCTCTTTGCTTGGGCTGTGTTCATTCAGTGTCCGCGTTTACATTCCAAGGCAATTGCTCATCAAGATGACATACATGCAATTGTGTTTTCAGGGGATGAAAAGGATACTTTTAGCACAAATGCATATATGCATTTGCTGAGTGCCTATACAGTTGATAAAGTTGTTTACAGTGTCTACTCGGCCATAGTTTCTCATGAACCCCTTATGCTGTTGCTTGCCAGATCAAACATAAACAATGAGGCTTGTCCTCACTCCTACTCAGTCAGTGGGTCTGGAGCAGGATTTGACATATTTTAAAACAGGTAAGCCTCGGGCCTTCTCACAAGTCTGCAGCCTCCGTGTTTATTTTTTAAACTCTTGCTCATGCTTACGGAAAATCTATCTGATTGGGAAACGGGAGGGGACAGAGGTCTTTCAAGCTGTGCTTCCCACAGATGGTGGAACCTCTAGCTTAGAGTTAAATACTGTATACTGTTGCAGTGACATTGCAGGGAGGTTGTATAGAAGTTGTGGCTGTGTTTATTGTACACGAGGGTGCTCTTAGCTTGGGGTTTCTCCCAGAGATTGAAAAGCAGATTACGTATTTTTTAAAGTAAAACACGCTTTTGGATACCTAATGAAGAGCTTTGACATGCGCTAATTCGAAAGCAGCGTCCATGGAAGAGTCGGACAGATCCCATGCAGGCTTAAAGCGTAGGGTGACAGGGACTAAAATATGACTAAATTACAAAAAATGGCCGAACTATGCCTTTGAAGAATGGCTCAACAATGCCTCAGACCCAGGACATGTTTCCATTGGTACAATCCCACTTAGTAGTGTACTGTCATCATAACTCCCCATCCCCATCCCCTCCCCCCTCGTCCACTCCATCATACCCCTGTCAGGATCTATTACGTTACACAGAAAAGCTATTAACTTGAGATTGTTGTGAATTTTCCTTTTGTGTACAGTACTTACAGTGCCAAAAATGTTCTCTCATAGTGTAAGCCTATCTCTGTGATGATACTCAGGGATTCCTGAAAGTTGGGACAAATGTTTTTCTTAATATTAACAGCATTTGAAATATATACACTACCGGTCAAAAGTTTTAGAACACCTACTTATTCAAGAGTTTATCTTTATTTTTACTATTTTCTACATTGTAGAATAATAGTGAAGACATCAAAACTATGAAATAACACATATGGAATAATTTCCAATCCCCCATATCTTTTTATGGGAAATATATATATTATACATATGTACATACATATACCCACATATAAATTCAGCAAAAAAAGAAACGTCCCTTTTTCAAGACCCTGTCTTTCAAAGATAATTCAAAAAATCCAAAAAACTTCACAAATCTTCATTGTAAAGGTTTATACACTGTTTCCCATGCAAGCCTACAGACGGTAGGCAATTAATGATGGCAGACGGAACTTGAAGTCGAGCTTTGGTTAACTAAGCACAGTAACATAATTAAACTCACAATATGCTATTCTGTTATTTTGAAAGAACCTTTTAAGGATCGGACCCTTCAATTTTCACCTAAAATGACATACCCAAATCTAACTGCCTGTAGCTCAGGACCTGAAGCAAGGATATGCATATTCTTGATAACATGTGAAAGGAAACACTGAAGTTTGTGGAAATGTTAAATTAATGTAGGAGAATATAACACATTAGATCTGGTAAACGATAATACATAGAAAATAATGTGTTTTTTTTGTACGATCATCTTTGAAATGCAAGAGAAAGGCCATAACGTATTATTACAGCCCAGGAGCCATTTCAATTTTGGCCACTAGATGGCAGCAGTGTCAGTGCAACGTTTTAGACTGATCCAATGAACCATTGCATATCTGTTCAAAATGTTGTATCAAGACTGCCCAAATGTGCCTAATTGGTTTATCAATACATTGTGCACTCTTCTCAAACAAATAGATTGATATTCTTTCACTGTAATACCTACTGTAAATTGGACAGTGCAGTTAGATTAACAAGAATTTAAACTTTCTGCCCATCAGATATTTCTATGTCCTGGGAAATGTTTTTGTTACTTACAACCTCATGCTAATCACATTACGTTAGCTCAACCGTCCCGCGTGGTGGACACTGATCCCGTAGAGGTTTTAATATCATCATGTTTCTTAAGACCTGCCTAAATGAAAACATTTGTGATGGTATATTAAATTGATTGACTTTGTAGTGTGGTAGTATTTGATATATAACTATTTATACATTAAAATGTTTATCTTTTACGCTATAAAGATACTTAAAATATGCAAGCAAGCATTAGGCAATGAGTTGACATTGACTAGCAAGAATTGGACTGAGAGTGGAAAGGTATTTAACATTATGAAATCATATACAAGGCATTAACAAACATTACAATGCAATACCTTATGCATGATCAAAGAGGGAGAGAAAGAAGTCATAGCCTGAAAGGCCATGCAGGTCAGGAACAAAGAAAAAGAGAGAGACAATGAATCTAAGACTCTTATAAAAGCCTCTGAGTTGTTAGAATAAAAACATGTGAGTTGTTGACCAATATGCTACTATAAAAGTGAACTTCCAATCAGATATCAGACCTGCAGATGTCAACACAACTGAAACTCTGCTACCCAGAGTGATGACGAGGGGGTTGGTGAGATAATTGAAATTATAAACCGGGTGGTTCGTGCCCTGAATGCTGATTGGCTGAAAGCCGTGGTATATAACCAACCATTTGGCTAGAAATATTGAAACCAAACCATATGATTTGAATTAAGTATTTAAGTAAACAACAGGAAAAAGTGACTGTAAGAAGCACTCATAATTTCAAATAGGCTACATATCGTATTAAACAGCATATAAACACTCTAAATAGGTCAGGAGTCAGACATGTAGCCTAATACGAAATTTATTATTTAGGCTATATTGTTTCAATTATTTCAAGTCGATAGCCTACAAATAAATCAGTTGTGAGTGCGACACACTGATACCCTGACTACACAGCTTGCGTCGTGTGCACAAGCATCTGCATTGCCAAGGGCTAAAATAGAAGTCAGTTCTATTTGTGAAGTCCTGCCTCTCCCATCTCCTCATTGGTTTATAGAAGCAGATACCCACGTGCCATCTCCTCATTGGTTATACCCATGTGGGTGACTGAAAGACGAACTGTGTTGTTGGTCATCGTGGTAATACTATGAAAGTTTAGATGCCAATCACCATATAAGTTCAAAGAAGAAAAAGCCTGGAAGGAGGAGAGATGACTAGAAACGATTCGGTTGACCGTTTTATGTGTGGATGAATTGTCGGAGTAGAGGACCTTGTGCATTTCAGGTAAAATAACAACTCAATGTTTATATCCCACGACAAATTAGCTAGCAACAGCAAGTTAGCTAAATAGGACAAATTCGCTAGAAAGTGCAAGCTAGCTAGCTAAATTGCCATAAATGTTTAATGCTTTTCGACCTGTCCCCAAATTAATGTAATTGTTTCAGAGTTTTGTCTTCATATTTTAACCTGCGTGTCGTGATCACGTTTGGTCTAAGGGGACAAAATAAATTGATGCACGATGGCGTGTGCAGCTAGTTTGGGTTCCGTGTAGGCTGGCAGGAACATTAGGCACTAAGCATTTAAACAACATTTTGTTTTAATAATTCATTATAGTCTATAAATTGCACATACATGCTGTTTGACTTACTTAGAATTAAATACAAATTAAATGAAAAATGCCTCATTAGGCTCAGTCTACAGTGCCTTTGAATTCATTTTTAGAAATATGAGTTTGGCCAGAGTCTGTAGCTTCAGGATCATGTGATTGTGCCTGGAGAGCAGGCCAGCTGCAGAGAATACCCTCTCAGCCATTGCAGAGCCACTTGGGATGCTAAACACCGCTTGGGCCACTAATGCAAGGCTGGGCAGGGATGTATAGTCATTTGTATTTTTTTCTGTAGGTAGGCCTAAAGAATTTTAGGTCAAATATCCCTATCAAAACAGAACGCTCCTTGAAAGAGGTAATAGTTAGTTAACATGTCATCAATGATGGCATATTGTATAGATAATAGAAGGAAAATTAACGGAACCTTTTAGAGATCATTTTTTGTTCATAAATAATGTGCTAAAATGACACACTTTGCTAGCTACCCACCTTGTTCCTTTCTGTTAGCATGTCCACGTAGTAAGTACATGCTTTCGGGATACTTGTCTTTTCATTCTTTAGTTGTGGACACTACATAACCACACTCCCTCTCTTGCTCTTGGTCCTCCATCTTTTTAAGTCACCTTGATTTATCACCTGTGTGTTTTATCAGCTTCTTTATGAAGATATTTAGAATATTAGATGACGGTAGCTAAAGCAAGGTGCTATAGCAGCACACAAGTAGACTACAAATGCATGCTGGGCCGGGCATGCCCTGAGCTTGTAAAATGAGTGCTACTGGAGCACTCCTGGAGACAAATTGGAGGGGGCGAGAAAGCCGAAACTCCAGCCTCTGGGAAACTCACTCCGCGCTCCAGTCAAATAGGGCAAGCTCCACTCCTCACTCCGCTCACATACTCTGGCATGGCCGCTCACACCACACCCTAGGTGGGACTGACTGTGCAGCTATCTGTATCTCAGTCAGACATGTCGCTTTGGAGCCTATTTGTGCTCTGTTCTAACAAATCTCGCTGCGCGTCATGTAGAAATGACCTAGTCAGATCATGCTCTTTTTCGTATGGTTGAAGTTTTGCTTGCAATTGCTCTATGTTGCTCTCTGATGTCCTCTGGGAAGTTCATCAGTAGTTTGCTGTGTTGCTATTTGTTTTTCCCGAGTAAAAACACAGCAAGCTTTAGAATTAACATTATCTTGTATTTTTCTTATGCATGTCAATACACTGAGTATACAAAACAATAAGAACACCTTCTCTTTCCATGACAGGCTGACCAGGTGAATCCAATTATTGATGTCACTTGTTAAATCCACTTCAATCAGTATAAATGAATGGGAGGTGACAGGTTAAATAAGGATTTTTAAGTTTTGAGACAATGTGGACATGGATTGTGTATGTGTGCCATTCAGAGGGTGAATGGGCAAGACAATATTTAAGTGCCTTTGAACGGGGGGCTAGTGTCATTCTGTTATATCCGGTGTAATTCTCCTGTCTTATCTGGTGTCCTGTGTGATCTTATATATGGTCCCTCTAATTCTCCCATCTCTCTCTCTCTCTCTCCCCTCTCGGAGGACCTGCGCCGCGCCCTAGGACCATGCCTCAGGACTATTTGGCCTGACGACTCCTGGCTGTCCCCGTCACTAGTCCACCTGGTCGTGCTGCTGACCCTGTTTCTGCTGTTCTGCCTGCGGCCATAGAACCCTGTCGTGTTCACCAGACCCCCCCGCCCCCCTATGTTTGGTATACTCAGTGTATATTGCCAGTACTAAAGAATTTCATCCCTATTCGAATCAAATGTGAGATCATTCTTGATCAAATCATTAATACGAGTCGATTTCCATAATTCAAAAATATAGATTGCTTGCATATTCGCCTTCACATAGGCCACATGTTCATTTTATCTTTATTTAACCAGGCAAGTCAGTTAAGAACAAATTCTTATTTTCAATGATGGCCTAACTGCCTTGTGGGTTAACTGCCTTGTTCAGGGGCAGAACGACAGACTTTTACCTCGTCAGCTCGGGGATTCGATCTTCCAACCTTTCGGTTACAAGTCCAACGCGCTAACCACTAGGCTACCTGCTGCCCCAATTGAATAATATAATAGAATAAACTCAAATTTAGTCCAAAGTATCTGTAAGATATATCACATCGGGGTCACCATTCACTGTAGTGTCGAATTACAGGAAATTAACTTTAATATGCACATGTTTCTTTCCACCGTCAAGAGGGGTGCCATAATTTTTGGGGGCCCGCTTGGTGGAGTGGCCTCCAAACCAAATCTCCCCAAGAGGCTAGAGCCGGCCCTGCTCTGGAGCATCACTTTCATATGAAGTGTTATCAAATGTTCTTGTGTAGAGATGACACACATCCACCCTTAATTAGGTCCGGGACGATACCAGTATCCAAAACACGAAGTTGATTTAACTTCTTTAGGAAAACAGATGTTGGAAACAAATATCATTATGTTGTCATCCTGAGTAATATAAATTTATTTTCCAAGCTATATCACACAATATTTTACATACAGCAGGTTTTTAAAGGACCAAAGAGTGAGATGTGCTTTGTGTTTTCATTTTTGCCATTGAAAATATATTGCGATACTGGTATTGTCCCGGCCCTAATACTAATTTTCAATCTGTCACTGGCCCAGGCGGTTGTCCTCACGTGCTTCAAGACCGCAACCATTGTGCCAGTCGACCGCATCAAGCATGAATGACCTCCGACCTGTTGCACTCACCCCCATGATCATGAAGTGCTTCGAAAGACTGGTTTTGGCCAACTTTAAGTCCGGTCTCCCTCCAACACTGGATCCCCACCAGTTTGCCTACCAACCTAACAGGTCTGCAGAGGACGCCATCTCCACAGCTTTACACTCTTCCCTGACAAAACCAACACCTATGTGAGAATGCTGTTCATAGACTTTAGCTCAGCATTCAATACGGTCATTCCCTCTAGGCTGGTCACCAAACTCCATGACCTAGGGATCAGCCCCTCTCTCTGTAACTGGACTTTGGACTTCCTGACCAACCAGTCTGTCAGGTTAGACAACTTCACCACCTCAACCCTGAACCTGAACACTGGTGTGCCACAGGGTTGCATGCTGAGCCCTTTCCTGTACTCCCTCTTCACCTACGACTGAGTTCCTGTACACGGTATCAACACCATCGTCAAGTTCGCAGACGACACCACGGTGGTAGGTCTGATCAGTGACAATGACGAGACAGCCTACAGGGAGGAGGTCAAGCACCTGGCTGCATGGTGAACTGACAACAACCTGGCCCTCAATGCAAAGAAAACCAAGGAGCTCATTTTGTATTACAGGAAGTCTAAAAGCTGCAGCCACGCCCCAGTTCTCATTGATGGCACTGAAGTGGAGCGTGTGCCCAGCTTCAAATTCCTGTGTGTCTCCATCTCCGATGACCTCTCCTGGACCCTCAACATCTCAACCCTGGTCAAAAAGGCGCAGCAGCACAGGTACTTTTTGAGGAGGCTGAAGAAGGCCTGCCTGTCTCCCAAGATCCTGGTGAACTTTTACCACTGCACTGTCGAGAGCAATCTGACTAACTGCGCCACAGTGTGGTTTGGCGGGTGCTCCGTGGCCGACCGGAAGGCCCTGCAACGAGTGGTGAAAACCACCCAGCACATCACTGGTGCCCAACTCCCTGCCATCGTAGACGTCCAGCGCTAGCGGCATGGGACCCTTCACATCCATGCCACAAACGGTTTGCCCTCCTACCATCAGGCAGGCAGTACAGGTCTCTACATTCCCACATTAGCAGGCTCAAGAACAGTTTCTTTCCAGCTACTGTAACCCTGCTGAACTCTGTGGCACGGGACTAGCCATATCCACCCGCCCACATCTTAGTACTGCCTCTCAGGGACCTTGTTGCACTACTCTCTTTGCACTCTTCACGGTACTACTGGACTCTGACATTGCTTTGCAAAATCTGATTAAGGACATAATTCAGTTGTACATGTTTACCTCGGTAACCTCATTGCTGCTCTCCCTGCATTTCAGTTGCATGCCTCATTGCACATTTAGACTTGCCATTTGTACTTGCCATTTGCCTTCATGGCACATTTATACATCCCACTTAATAACATACATTGTACTTAATTGTTTTACTTGTACATTTTTTGCAGTCTTATTTGCACTTCTGGTCAGATGCTAACTGCTTTTCGTTGTACTGTGCTTGTGCTTGTTCAATGACAATAAAGTTGAATCTAATCTAATGTGTGTCATACCTAACCATTTTGCACCAGAAAGTTCACTACATATCAATTATCTATTGCATTGTCACATCAGGGCTGTTTGGCGTGAATCCTAACTTCCACTCGAGTCAAACTTTCAATGTGAGACAAAGTGAACATTTTTGGAAGTCCGGATCTACCCCTTAGTGAGTGTTAATTGACCCCTCTCCCTCTTTACCTCAGCCCACCGACCAGCAGGGCGTTCATGACACGGGTAGGGGTGCAGCTCTGCACCATGTGACCCAGGGCAAAGTTGGCGCCCTGCCGGATGAATGTGTTGGCCTCGCTGGCTTTGTGCAGCAGCACGCGTGCCGTCCCCTCCACCTCACTGTCCATGGACCTCTGGAGGTGGACGTACATGTCACCCAGTGTGGCCATGGCAGCACAGGACACTGCAGAGCGCAGGTTCTTCACCTGAATCATAATAACACGCACAGGACCAGCTATTAATGTTGAGCAGTACAACCTACGAACATCAGAAACATGACACAATCATTTGACTTGTTCTCCAAATGTAGCAGATGTGTGCAGATGAATGAATAGGGCAGTGAATGAATACAGCTACCTCATTTATAATGGCAAGGCAGATATCATGGAGTTTAGGCATCAGTATGTCCATGTGGTTCTGAGCCATCACACGAAGAGAGGTCAAGCCCTCGATCTTCTTCTCCCTGCAATTCAGTGATTCAGTGAAAGAAACGTAAGCAATTTCTACAACATTTTCCAAAAACATTATAATGATGTTCATCAATTAGGACTCTGGTCTCTTAATTTCAGAAGTTTCTACGCTCTGTAGCTCAAACCTACATTTCCAAGGACACTACACTGTGCTTCCTTTAGCCTAGCTCCACTGGTCTTGTCTACAGTGAATGCTCACCAGTCATCAGAGGCAGAGTGGAGCAGCTTGAAGGTCTTAGTCAGGGCCTGCTCTGGGTTGGACAGGGGCTGCAATCTGGCCTGGTCCTGACTCATCTTTATTTGGCCCTTTGGCTCACTGGCTACCTTCTTGTCTATGGGTTGACAGCAGACATCTATCTCTCTGTGAACTGTATGTAATTATTTATGTATTTACTAATTTCCATATCTGTTTGTAGCTTTTAACACTAGAACATCTTAGTTCACACTAGAACATCTTGGTGCTCACCCTGCTCAGAAGCAGGGTCCAATTAGCCTTGAGTAAAGGTTATCTCACTGTGAAACAGGCAAAGCAAGTGTGGGAAAATGTCTTAGCCCTGGGCTAAAGCCATTTGTGTCCCTTCCCTTCCTACTGTCTTTCTATCAATCTACCTAGCTTCATCTCCCTGTCTAATTTACATTAGTGTGAGTACATGAGAGGGACTGACCTGAGTCGGTGGCAGCCTTTGGCAGGCTGAGGAACCTTATAGGCCGAGGCAGTTTGTTCCTGGGCTTGGTAGGAGGAGGAGCAGGCCTGGGTGGGCTGTCACACGACTTGACCGGCGTCCCGACATCCAAGTAGTCACGGAGCTCCGCAGGAGTGTTCATATCTACTGAGCTCAGGCTTTCCAGAGAGCTTGTGGCTATTTCCCCCATGGACATGGCCGAGCCCAAACTTCTCCTGCCCATGGCCTTCACCTCATGTACCAACTTTGGCGTAGACCAGAAAAGAATGCTCCCATCATAGAAATACATATAGAACTAGTATATACATAAACTAATACACAGAGAGATACTGTATTCTAGGATCTATTCTATCATGCTGTCAAAAAGGGTATCCTTTCTAACCTGTACCCCCTGCACACTGACTCGGTACCGATACCCCTGTATATAGCGTCGTTATTGTTATGTCATTGTGTTACTTTTATTATTATTATGTTTTACTTTAGTTTATTTGGTAAATATTTTCTTAACTCTTCTTGAACTGCACTGTTGGTTTCACGGTAAGGTCTACACTTGTTGTGCTCGGCACATGTGACAAATACAGTTTGATTTGATTTTAAGACATGGAACCACTATCTGTTTTGGCAATTTATCAGTCCAAGTATAATTCTGAACTGCAAATTTTCACATTTACAATCAATTCGAGGTCCATCCTACCTTCCAGGCCTCCTCCTTCAGGTGAGTCTCGATGTCCCTCACCTCCTCTGTCAGGTCAATGGGTCCGTTGTTGTCAGCACAGCCCTGGACTGACTGGACTTTCAGGGCTTTGACTCCCCGCCTGCCCTTCTTCTTCTTGCCCCTCTTGGAGGGAGCTCCAGTGGGAGGGACGGGAACAGGCCACACGCTACTGCTGCTGAATGACTTATTTACCTGGATGGACTCCAGAGAGTGAGATCCGGGTCGAACTTGGGCTCCGTCCACCCCTACCACGTTCTTCAGTGGGGCCAGAGCTATGTGTTCAAGCCTTCGTGGCAAAGGCCTCGGTGGAGCTTTCGGCCGCGGAATGCACTGAATAGAGGGGACGAAGTGGTGAGCGAAGGTGCTGCCAACCCCGATGAGAGCAGTCCGGACATAATTCTCATGGATAGCACTTATCTTTCTTTGCTTTACTTCCATGGCCTCTCTCTCAGCTCTCTGCATCTGAAGAAGTCTGGCATCACTGATGAAGCCACGCTGGCCCTCTGGGATTGGGTAGCTCTCCTGATAGCCCTGGATCACAATGGGACAGTATGAAATGAATAGCAGAAGTGAAGTAGTCAAAATAGTTTCTACAGTGTGTCAAAAAGCTTTTAAGCTAAAGATTTTATGGATGTAGGCCTACTGTATGTCTATGAAACCACAAAATATACACAAGGATATTTTTGAAAAACTGATGATCCTTACAAAACTTGAAAACTTGTCCTGGTCATCCTGTTGGTTTAAAGCCATGTTTTGCTTCCTCAAGTTTTCGATGACGCTCTTCATCTGAGAGTTCTCCTTCTGGAGTTTGTCAAACTCACTTGATTTTCTTCCTCGATAAGCCATTGATGATAAATATGAACACTCTCAAAATAAGAACTTAACCTATCTCTGTGAGAGATTTATCATGAAATGAGTGGAAATAAAATTTTGCTTGTCAGATGGAACCAGCAATGACATCATGGCAAGGCTTCCATTACATTGTGATGTCATAATGGGGTCTGTTGACAGTGGTGAGCACATTAGCACATGGTGAACATTCATGAAAGCTTTTTGATTCCCATATAAAATCATAAATGTGGTGAATTTCGAAATACTATATATATACTATATATATATATATATATATATAATATATATAATATATATATATAACTCAGCAAAAAAATAAACGTCCCTTTTTTTAGGACCCTGTCTTTCAAAGATAATTCGTAAAAATCCAAGTAACTTCACAGATCTTCATTGTAAAGGGTTTAAACACTGTTTCCCATTGTCACGACTTCGACCGAGGCAGGCTCTCCTTCCCGTTCGGGTGGCACTCGGCGGTCGTCGTCATCGGCCTACTAGCTGCCACTGACTCTTTTTCCTCCCCCTCCTTATGTGTTTATTTGTATCACCTGTGTTCAGTTAGTTGTTAATTAGTGTGGCTTTATTAGTCAGCCAGCCCGTACGCTTCTTGTGCATGATTGTTATATTGTAGCTTTTGGATTTCGGGAGTGTATATTGTTATTGTGGACTGGGTTTTTTTCTCGTGTCGTTGGACCGTTGTGTATGACACCCAGTACGTCCGTGTTGGACATTTTGTTTGCCAGTTGGGCATTAAAGACTCAACATATTGAAGCTCTGCTGTGCCTGCGTCTGACTTCGCACCCCCCGACACCCAGGTCGTTACACCCATGCTTGTTCAATGAACAATAAACAATTAATGAACATGCACCTGTGGAACGGTCATTAAGACACTAACAGCTTACAGACGGTAGGCAATTAAGGTCACAGTTATGAAAACTTAGGACACTAAAGAGGCCTTTCTACTGACTCTAAAAAACACCAAAAGAAAGATGCCCAGGGTCCCTGCTCATCTGCGTGAACGTACCTTAGGCATGCTGCAAGGAGGCATGAGGACTGCAGATGTGGCCAGGGCAATAAATTGCAACGTCCGCACTGTGAGACGCCTAAGACAGCACTACAGGGAGACAGGACGGACAGTTGATCGTCCTCGCAGTGGCAGACCACGGGTACCAACACCTGCATAGGATTGGTACATCTGAACATCACACCTGCTGGACAGGTGCAGGATGGCATCAACAACTGCCCGAGTTACAGCAGAAATGCAAAATCCCTCCATCAGTGCTCAGACTGTCCGCAATAGGCTGAGAGAGGCTGGACTGATGGCTTGTTGGCGTGTTTTGTAAGACAGGTCCTCACCAGACATCACCGGCAACGTCGCCTATGGGCACAAACCAATCGTTGCTGGACCAGACAGGACTGGCAAACAGTGCTCTTCACTGACGAGTCACAGTTTTGTCTCACTGGGGGTGATGGTCGGATCCGCGTTTATCGTCGGAGGAATGAGCATTACACCGAGGCCTGTACTCTGGAGCGGGATCGATTTGGAGGGGGAGGGTCCGTCATGGTCTGGGGCGGTGTGTCACAACCTCATCGGACTGAGCTTGTTGTCATTGCAGGCAATCTCAACGCTGTGCGTTACAGGGAAGACATCTTCCTCCCTCATGTGGTACCCTTCCTGCAGACTCATTTTGACATGACCCTCCAGCATGACAATGCCACAAGCCATACTGCTTGTTCTGTGGGTGATTTCCTGCAAGACAGGAATGTCAGTGTTCTGCCATGGCCAGTGAAAAGCCCAGATCTCAATCCCATTGAGCACGTCTGCGACCTGTTGGATTGGAGGGTGAGGGCTAGGGCAATTCCCCCCAGAAATGTCCGGGAACTTGCAGGTGCCTGGTGGAAGAATGGGGTAACATCTCACAGCAAGAATGGGCAAATCTAGTGCAGCCCATGAGGAGGAGATGCACTGCAGTACTTAAAACTTCTTATGGCTTGGGGGCAGTATTTTGACATCTGGATGAGAAGCATGCCCAAAGTAAACTGCCTGTTACTCAGGCCCAGAAGCTAGGATATGCATATAATTGGTGGATTTGGATAGACAACACTCGAAAGTTTCCAAAACTGTTACAATAACGTCTGTGAGTATAACAGAACTGACATGCCAGGCAAAAACCTGAGGAAAATCCATCCTGGAAGTGGGATTTTTTTGATATGGGTACTTTTCAAATGAATGCCTATAGAATGCCTATATCACATTCTCCACTGGTTGAAATGAATACCTCATTGAAATATTACACCTATCCTGTGTCCTCAGATTAATGCAAATTAAGGGATTTAGATATGCATAGGTGTATTTCTGTATATATGAATTACAAATCAGCGTGTACTTCAATTATTTTTCTAGTCTATTGCATAGTTACAATGTGTGATCATTGATGTCCCAGGAACAGGAGTGGTAAACACTGTTGAAGTGTATTATTGTAATACATACATGCAGACACAGCATCATTCAAATAATGGAGTTTGATACACCTGGTTTTGGATATGACTGAAAAAGAATGTCTCACGGAGATCCATACCTGAACCGCACCTTTATTTGCCAAGGAAGAGTACATGATCAGTGAATATATTCAATGTACAGGCTACAATGTGGGGTAATAATGCGTGGTAATAGTTACAGTACATGTATATAGGACTTGCATCCTAGCTAGTCAGCTAACTTGCTAAATAGCAATTTTCGTAAATGAACTTTATGACAAAAAATATGCACAATCGTTTAACTAACATATTCCTCTCAATTGTACATTTTTGCTTGACTCGTTATGACATTATAATTACTTATATTTGCTTTTGTCAGCCATCTTGCTGTAGAAAGTCACCAGGGACAGGTGGCTCGCGCCAAATTCGTCATTGGAACCACTCGATATGATAGGCCATATAAAAACCTTGGGACCCAAATGCATAATGTAATGAACTGCAGTAGTGTCTTCTAGTAGACTAAGTGATATGTAATGAACTGCAGTAGTGTCTTATAGTAGACCCAGTATTATGTGATGAACTGCAGTAGTGTCTTCTAGTAGACCCAGTGATATGTCATGAACTGCAGTAGTGTCTTCTAGTAGACTGAGTGATATGTAAGGAACTGCAGTAGTGTCTTCTAGTAGACCCAGTAATATGTGATGAACTACAGTAGTGTCTTCTAGTAGACCCAGTGATATGTGATGAACTGCAGTAGTATCTTCTAGTAGACTGAGTGATATGTGATGAACTGCAGTAGTGTCTTCTAGTAGACCCAGTGATATGTGATGAACTGCAGTAGTGTCTTCTAGTAGACCCAGTGATATGTGATGAACTGCAGTAGTGTCTTCTAGTAGACTAAGTGATATGTGATGAACTGCAGTAGTGTCTTCTAGTAGACCCAGTAATATGTGATGAACTACAGTAGTGTCTTCTAGTAGACCCAGTGATATGTGATGAACTGCAGTAGTGTCTTCTAGTAGACCCAGTGATATGTCATGAACTGCAGTAGTGTCTCCTAGTAGACCCAGTGATATGTGATGAACTGCAGTAGTGTCTTCTAGTAGACTAAGTGATATGTGATGAACTGCAGTAGTGTCTTCTAGTAGACCCAGTGATATGTGATGAACTGCAGTAGTGTCTTATAGTAGACCCAGTATTATGTGATGAACTGCAGTAGTGTCTTCTAGTAGACCCAGTGATGTGTAAGGAACTGCAGTAGTGTCTTCTAGTAGACCCAGTAATATGTGATGAACTGCAGTAGTGTCTCCTAGTAGATCCAGTGATATGTGATGAACTACAGTTGTGTCTTCTAGTAGACCCAGTGATATGTGATGAACTGCAGTAGTATCTTCTAGTAGACTGAGTGATATGTGATGAACTGCAGTAGTGTCTTCTAGTAGACCCAGTAATATGTGATGAACTGCAGTAGTGTCTCCTAGTAGATCCAGTGATATGTGATGAACTGCAGTAGTGTCTTCTAGTAGACCCAGTGATATGTGATGAACTGCAGTAGTGTCTTCTAGTAGACTAAGTGATATGTGATGAACTGCAGTAGTGTCTTCTAGTAGACCTAGTGATATGTGATGAACTGCAGTAGTGTCTTCTAGTAGATCCAGTGATATGTGATGAACTGCAGTAGTGTTCTAGTAGATCCAGTGATATGTGATGAACTGCAGTAGTGTCTTCTAGTAGACCCAGTGATATGTCATGAACTGCAGTAGTGTCTTCTAGTAGACTGAGTGATATGTAAGGAACTGCAGTAGTGTCTTCTAGTAGACCCAGTAATATGTGATGAACTACAGTAGTGTCTTCTAGTAGACCCAGTGATATGTGATGAACTGCAGTAGTATCTTCTAGTAGACTGAGTGATATGTGATGAACTGCAGTAGTGTCTTCTAGTAGACCCAGTGATATGTGATGAACTGCAGTAGTGTCTTCTAGTAGATCCAGTGATATGTGATGAACTGCAGTAGTGTCTTCTAGTAGACCCAGTGATATGTGATGAACTGCAGTAGTGTCTTCTAGTAGACTAAGTGATATGTCATGAACTGCAGTAGTGTCTTCTAGTAGACCCAGTGACATGTAATGAACTGCAGTAGTGTCTTCTAGTAGACCCAGTGATATGTGATGAACTGCAGTAGTGTCTCCTAGTAGACCCAGTGATATGTGATGAACTGCAGTAGTGTCTTCTAGTAGACTAAGTGATATGTGATGAACTGCAGTAGTGTCTTCTAGTAGACCCAGTAATATGTGATGAACTACAGTAGTGTCTTCTAGTAGACCCAGTGATATGTGATGAACTGCAGTAGTGTCTTCTAGTAGATCCAGTGATATGTGATGAACTGCAGGAGTGTCTTCTAGTAGATCCAGTGATATGTGATGAACTGCAGTAGTGTCTTCTAGTAGACCCAGTACTATGTCATGAACTGCAGTAGGGTCTTCTAGTAGACTGAGTGATATGTAAGGAACTGCAGTAGTGTCTTCTAGTAGACCCAGTAATATGTGATGAACTACAGTAGTGTCTTCTAGTAGACCCAGTGATATGTGATGAACTGCAGTAGTATCTTCTAGTAGACTGAGTGATATGTGATGAACTGCAGTAGTGTCTTCTAGTAGACCCAGTGATATGTGATGAACTGCAGTAGTGTCTCCTAGTAGACCCAGTGACATGTAATGAACTGCAGTAGTGTCTTCTAGTAGACCCAGTGATATGTGATGAACTGCAGTAGTGTCTCCTAGTAGACCCAGTGATATGTGATGAACTGCAGTAGTGTCTTCTAGTAGACTAAGTGATATGTGATGAACTGCAGTAGTGTCTTCTAGTATACCCAGTAATATGTGATGAACTACAGTAGTGTCTTCTAGTAGACCCAGTATTATGTGATGAACTGCAGTAGTGTCTTCTAGTAGACCCAGTGATATGTCATGAACTGCAGTAGTGTCTCCTAGTAGACCCAGTGATATGTGATGAACTGCAGTAGTGTCTTCTAGTAGACTAAGTGATATGTGATGAACTGCAGTAGTGTCTTCTAGTAGACCCAGTGATATGTGATGAACTGCAGTAGTGTCTTATAGTAGACCCAGTATTATGTGATGAACTGCAGTAGTGTCTTCTAGTAGACCCAGTGATATGTAAGGAACTGCAGTAGTGTCTTCTAGTAGACCCAGTGATATGTGATGAACTGCAGTAGTATCTTCTAGTAGACTGAGTGATATGTGATGAACTGCAGTAGTGTCTTCTAGTAGACCCAGTGATATGTGATGAACTGCAGTAGTGTCTCCTAGTAGATCCAGTGATATGTGATGAACTGCAGTAGTGTCTTCTAGTAGACCCAGTGATATGTGATGAACTGCAGTAGTGTCTTCTAGTAGTCTAAGTGATATGTGATGAACTGCAGTAGTGTCTTCTAGTAGACCCAGTAATATGTGATGAACTGCAGTAGTGTCTTCTAGTAGACCCAGTGATATGTGATGAACTGCAGTAGTGTCTTCTAGTAGATCCAGTGATATGTGATGAACTGCAGGAGTGTCTTCTAGTAGATCCAGTGATATGTGATGAACTGCAGTAGTGTCTTCTAGTAGACCCAGTGATATGTCATGAACTGCAGTAGGGTCTTCTAGTAGACTGAGTGATATGTAAGGAACTGCAGTAGTGTCTTCTAGTAGACCCAGTAATATGTGATGAACTACAGTAGTGTGTTCTAGTAGACCCAGTGATATGTGATGAACTGCAGTAGTATCTTCTAGTAGACTGAGTGATATGTGATGAACTGCAGTAGTGTCTTCTAGTAGACCCAGTGATATGTGATGAACTGCAGTAGTGTCTCCTAGTAGACCCAGTGATATGTCATGAACTGCAGTAGGGTCTTCTAGTAGACTGAGTGATATGTAAGGAACTGCAGTAGTGTCTTCTAGTAGACCCAGTAATATGTGATGAACTACAGTAGTGTCTTCTAGTAGACCCAGTGATATGTGATGAACTGCAGTAGTATCTTCTAGTAGACTGAGTGATATGTGATGAACTGCAGTAGTGTCTTCTAGTAGACCCAGTGATATGTGATGAACTGCAGTAGTGTCTTCTAGTAGACCCAGTGATATGTGATGAACTGCAGTAGTGTCTTATAGTAGACCCAGTATTATGTGATGAACTGCAGTAGTGTCTTCTAGTAGACCCAGTGATATGTCATGAACTGCAGTAGTGTCTTCTAGTAGATCCAGTGATATGTGATGAACTGCAGTAGTGTCTTCTAGTAGACCCAGTGATATGTGATGAACTGCAGTAGTGTCTTCTAGTAGATCCAGTGATATGTGATGAACTGCAGTAGTGTCTTATAGTAGACCCAGTGACATGTCATGAACTGCAGTAGTGTCTTCTAGAAGACCCAATGATATGTAAGGAACTGCAGTAGTGTCTTCTAGTAGACTGAGTGATATGTGATGAACTGCAGTAGTGTCTCCTAGTAGACTGAGTGATATGTCATGAACTGCAGTAGTGTCTTCTAGTAGACCCAGTGATATGTGATGAACTGCAGTAGTGTCTTCTAGTAGACTGAGTGATATGTGATGAACTGCAGTAGTGTCTCCTAGTAGACTGAGTGATATGTCATGAACTGCAGTAGTGTCTTCTAGTAGACCCAGTGATATGTGATGAACTGCAGTAGTGTCTCCTAGTAGATCCAGTGATATGTGATGAACTGCAGTAGTGTCTTCTAGTAGACCCAGTGATATGTGATGAACTGCAGTAGTGTCTTCTAGTAGACCCAGTGATATGTGATGAACTGCAGTAGTGTCTTCTAGTAGACTAAGTGATATGTGATGAACTGCAGTAGTGTCTTCTAGTAGACCCAGTGATATGTGATGAACTGCAGTAGTGTCTTATAGTAGACCCAGTATTATGTGATGAACTGCAGTAGTGTCTTCTAGTAAACCCAGTGATATGTCATGAACTGCAGTAGTGTCTTCTAGTAGATCCAGTGATATGTGATGAACTGCAGTAGTGTCTTCTAGTAGACCCAGTGATATGTGATGAACTGCAGTAGTGTCTTCTAGTAGATCCAGTGATATGTGATGAACTGCAGTAGTGTCTTCTAGTAGACCCAGTGATATGTGATGAACTGCAGTAGTGTCTTCTAGTAGACTAAGTGATATGTCATGAACTGCAGTAGTGTCTTCTAGTAGACCCAGTGACATGTAATGAACTGCAGTAGTGTCTTCTAGTAGACCCAGTAATATGTAAGGAACTGCAGTAGTGTCTTCTAGTAGACTAAGTGATATGTAATGAACTGCAGTAGTGTCTTCTAGTAGACCCAGTATTATGTGATGAACTGCAGTAGTGTCTTCTAGTAGACCCAGTGATATGTCATGAACTGCAGTAGTGTCTTCTAGTAGACCCAGTGATATGTAAGGAACTGCAGTAGTGTCTTCTAGTAGACCCAGTGATATGTGATGAACTGCAGTAGTATCTTCTAGTAGACTGAGTGATATGTGATGAACTGCAGTAGTGTCTTCTAGTAGACCCAGTGATATGTGATGAACTGCAGTAGTGTCTCCTAGTAGATCCAGTGATATGTGATGAACTGCAGTAGTGTCTTCTAGTAGACCCAGAGATATGTGATGAACTGCAGTAGTGTCTTCTAGTAGTCTAAGTGATATGTGATGAACTGCAGTAGTGTCTTCTAGTAGACCCAGTGATATGTGATGAACTGCAGTAGTGTCTTCTAGTAGATCCAGTGATATGTGATGAACTGCAGTAGTGTCTTCTAGTAGACCCAGTGATATGTCATGAACTGCAGTAGGGTCTTCTAGTAGACTGAGTGATATGTAAGGAACTGCAGTAGTGTCTTCTAGTAGACCCAGTAATATGTGATGAACTACAGTAGTGTCTTCTAGTAGACCCAGTGATATGTGATGAACTGCAGTAGTATCTTCTAGTAGACTGAGTGATATGTGATGAACTGCAGTAGTGTCTTCTAGTAGACCCAGTGATATGTGATGAACTGCAGTAGTGTCTCCTAGTAGATCCAGTGATATGTGATGAACTGCAGTAGTGTCTTCTAGTAGACCCAGTGATATGTGATGAACTGCAGTAGTGTCTTCTAGTAGACCCAGTGATATGTGATGAACTGCAGTAGTGTCTTCTAGTAGACTAAGTGATATGTGATGAACTGCAGTAGTGTCTTCTAGTAGACCCAGTGATATGTGATGAACTGCAGTAGTGTCTTATAGTAGACCCAGTATTATGTGATGAACTGCAGTAGTGTCTTCTAGTAGACCCAGTGATATGTCATGAACTGCAGTAGTGTCTTCTAGTAGATCCAGTGATATGTGATGAACTGCAGTAGTGTCTTCTAGTAGACCCAGTGATATGTGATGAACTGCAGTAGTGTCTTCTAGTAGACCCAGTGATATGTGATGAACTGCAGTAGTGTCTTCTAGTAGATCCAGTGATATGTGATGAACTGCAGTAGTGTCTTCTAGTAGACCCAGTGATATGTCATGAACTGCAGTAGTGTCTTCTAGTAGATCCAGTGATATGTGATGAACTGCAGTAGTGTCTTCTAGTAGACCCAGTGATATGTGATGAACTGCAGTAGTGTCTTCTAGTAGATCCAGTGATATGTGATGAACTGCAGTAGTGTCTTCTAGTAGACCCAGTGATATGTGATGAACTGCAGTAGTGTCTTCTAGTAGACTAAGTGATATGTCATGAACTGCAGTAGTGTCTTCTAGTAGACCCAGTGATATGTGATGAACTGCAGTAGTGTCTTCTAGTAGACCCAGTGATATGTGATGAACTGCAGTAGTGTCTTCTAGTAGACTAAGTGATATGTGATGAACTGCAGTAGTGTCTTCTAGTAGACCCAGTAATATGTGATGAACTACAGTAGTGTCTTCTAGTAGACCCAGTGATATGTGATGAACTGCAGTAGTGTCTTCTAGTAGACCCAGTGATATGTGATGAACTGCAGTAGTGTCTTCTAGTAGACCCAGTGATGTGTAAGGAACTGCAGTAGTGTCTTCTAGTAGACCCAGTGATATGTGATGAACTGCAGTAGTGTCTTATAGTAGACCCAGTATTATGTGATGAACTGCAGTAGTGTCTTCTAGTAGACCCAGTGATGTGTGATGAACTGCAGTAGTGTCTCCTAGTAGATCCAGTGATATGTGATGAACTGCAGTAGTATCTTCTAGTAGACTGAGTGATATGTGATGAACTGCAGTAGTGTCTTCTAGTAGACCCAGTGATATGTGATGAACTGCAGTAGTGTCTCCTAGTAGATCCAGTGATATGTGATGAACTGCAGTAGTGTCTTCTAGTAGACCCAGAGATATGTGATGAACTGCAGTAGTGTCTTCTAGTAGTCTAAGTGATATGTGATGAACTGCAGTAGTGTCTTCTAGTAGACCCAGTGATATGTGATGAACTGCAGTAGTGTCTTCTAGTAGACCCAGTGATATGTGATGAACTGCAGTAGTGTCTTCTAGTAGATCCAAGTGATATGTGATGAACTGCAGTAGTGTCTTCTAGTAGACCCAGTGATATGTCATGAACTGCAGTAGGGTCTTCTAGTAGACTGAGTGATATGTAAGGAACTGCAGTAGTGTCTTCTAGTAGACCCAGTAATATGTGATGAACTACAGTAGTGTCTTCTAGTAGACCCAGTGATATGTGATGAACTGCAGTAGTATCTTCTAGTAGACTGAGTGATATGTGATGAACTGCAGTAGTGTCTTCTAGTAGACCCAGTGATATGTGATGAACTGCAGTAGTGTCTCCTAGTAGATCCAGTGATATGTGATGAACTGCAGTAGTGTCTTCTAGTAGACCCAGTGATATGTGATGAACTGCAGTAGTGTCTTCTAGTAGACCCAGTGATATGTGATGAACTGCAGTAGTGTCTTCTAGTAGACTAAGTGATATGTGATGAACTGCAGTAGTGTCTTCTAGTAGACTAAGTGATATGTGATGAACTGCAGTAGTGTCTTCTAGTAGACCCAGTATTATGTGATGAACTGCAGTAGTGTCTTATAGTAGACCCAGTATTATGTGATGAACTGCAGTAGTGTCTTCTAGTAGACCCAGTGATATGTGATGAACTGCAGTAGTGTCTTCTAGTAGACCCAGTGATATGTGATGAACTGCAGTAGTGTCTTCTAGTAGACCCAGTGATATGTGATGAACTGCAGTAGTGTCTTCTAGTAGATCCAGTGATATGTGATGAACTGCAGTAGTGTCTTCTAGTAGATCCAGTGATATGTGATGAACTGCAGTAGTGTCTTCTAGTAGACCCAGTGATATGTCATGAACTGCAGTAGTGTCTTCTAGTAGATCCAGTGATATGTGATGAACTGCAGTAGTGTCTTCTAGTAGACCCAGTGATATGTGATGAACTGCAGTAGTGTCTTCTAGTAGATCCAGTGATATGTGATGAACTGCAGTAGTGTCTTCTAGTAGACCCAGTGATATGTGATGAACTGCAGTAGTGTCTTCTAGTAGACTAAGTGATATGTCATGAACTGCAGTAGTGTCTTCTAGTAGACCCAGTGATATGTGATGAACTGCAGTAGTGTCTTCTAGTAGACCCAGTGATATGTGATGAACTGCAGTAGTGTCTTCTAGTAGACTAAGTGATATGTGATGAACTGCAGTAGTGTCTTCTAGTAGACCCAGTAATATGTGATGAACTACAGTAGTGTCTTCTAGTAGACCCAGTGATATGTGATGAACTGCAGTAGTGTCTTCTAGTAGACCCAGTGATATGTGATGAACTGCAGTAGTGTCTTCTAGTAGACCCAGTGATGTGTAAGGAACTGCAGTAGTGTCTTCTAGTAGACCCAATGATATGTGATGAACTGCAGTAGTGTCTTCTAGTAGACCCAGTATTATGTGATGAACTGCAGTAGTGTCTTCTAGTAGACCCAGTGATGTGTAAGGAACTGCAGTAGTGTCTTCTAGTAGACCCAGTATTATGTGATGAACTGCAGTAGTGTCTTCTAGTAGACCCAGTGATATGTCATAAACTGCAGTAGTGTCTTCTAGTAGATCCAGTGATATGTGATGAACTGCAGTAGTGTCTTCTAGTAGACCCAGTGATATGTGATGAACTGCAGTAGTGTCTTCTAGTAGACCCAGTGATATGTGATGAACTGCAGTAGTGTCTTCTAGTAGATCCAGTGATATGTGATGAACTGCAGTAGTGTCTTCTAGTAGACCCAGTGATATGTCATGAACTGCAGTAGTGTCTTCTAGTAGATCCAGTGATATGTGATGAACTGCAGTAGTGTCTTCTAGTAGACCCAGTGATATGTGATGAACTGCAGTAGTGTCTTCTAGTAGATCCAGTGATATGTGATGAACTGCAGTAGTGTCTTCTAGTAGACCCAGTGATATGTGATGAACTGCAGTAGTGTCTCCTAGTAGACTAAGTGATATGTCATGAACTGCAGTAGTGTCTTCTAGTAGACCCAGTGATATGTGATGAACTGCAGTAGTGTCTTCTAGTAGACCCAGTGATATGTGATGAACTGCAGTAGTGTCTTCTAGTAGACTAAGTGATATGTGATGAACTGCAGTAGTGTCTTCTAGTAGACCCAGTAATATGTGATGAACTACAGTAGTGTCTTCTCGTAGACCCAGTGATATGTGATGAACTGCAGTAGTGTCTTCTAGTAGACCCAGTGATATGTGATGAACTGCAGTAGTGTCTTCTAGTAGACCCAGTGATGTGTAAGGAACTGCAGTAGTGTCTTCTAGTAGACCCAGTGATATGTGATGAACTGCAGTAGTGTCTTCTAGTAGACCCAGTATTATGTGATGAACTGCAGTAGTGTCTTCTAGTAGACCCAGTGATGTGTAAGGAACTGCAGTAGTGTCTTCTAGTAGACCCAGTAATATGTGATGAACTGCAGTAGTGTCTCCTAGTAGATCCAGTGATATGTGATGAACTACAGTAGTGTCTTCTAGTGGACCCAGTGATATGTGATGAACTGCAGTAGTATCTTCTAGTAGACTGAGTGATATGTGATGAACTGCAGTAGTGTCTTCTAGTAGACCCAGTGATATGTGATGAACTGCAGTAGTGTCTCCTAGTAGATCCAGTGATATGTGATGAACTGCAGTAGTGTCTTCTAGTAGACCCAGTGATATGTGATGAACTGCAGTAGTGTCTTCTAGTAGACTAAGTGATATGTGATGAACTGCAGTAGTGTCTTCTAGTAGACCTAGTGATATGTGATGAACTGCAGTAGTGTCTTCTAGTAGACCCAGTGATATGTGATGAACTGCAGTAGTGTCTTCTAGTAGATCCAGTGATATGTGATGAACTGCAGTAGTGTTCTAGTAGATCCAGTGATATGTGATGAACTGCAGTAGTGTCTTCTAGTAGACCCAGTGACATGTAATGAACTGCAGTAGTGTCTTCTAGTAGACCCAGTAATATGTAAGGAACTGCAGTAGTGTCTTCTAGTAGACTAAGTGATATGTAATGAACTGCAGTAGTGTCTTCTAGTAGACCCAGTATTATGTGATGAACTGCAGTAGTGTCTTCTAGTAGACCCAGTGTATGTCATGAACTGCAGTAGTGTCTTCTAGTAGACTGAGTGATATGTAAGGAACTGCAGTAGTGTCTTCTAGTAGACCCAGTAATATGTGATGAACTACAGTAGTGTCTTCTAGTAGACCCAGTGATATGCGATGAACTGCAGTAGTGTCTTCTAGTAGACCCAGTGATATGTGATGAACTGCAGTAGTGTCTTATAGTAGACCCAGTATTATGTGATGAACTGCAGTAGTGTCTTCTAGTAGACCCAGTGATATGTAAGGAACTGCAGTAGTGTCTTCTAGTAGACCCAGTGATATGTGATGAACTGCAGTAGTATCTTCTAGTAGACTGAGTGATATGTGATGAACTGCAGTAGTGTCTTCTAGTAGACCCAGTGATATGTGATGAACTGCAGTAGTGTCTCCTAGTAGATCCAGTGATATGTGATGAACTGCAGTAGTGTCTTCTAGTAGACCCAGTGATATGTGATGAACTGCAGTAGTGTCTTCTAGTAGTCTAAGTGATATGTGATGAACTGCAGTAGTGTCTTCTAGTAGACCCAGTGATATGTGATGAACTGCAGTAGTGTCTTCTAGTAGACCCAGTGATATGTGATGAACTGCAGTAGTGTCTTCTAGTAGATCCAGTGATATGTGATGAACTGCAGGAGTGTCTTCTAGTAGATCCAGTGATATGTGATGAACTGCAGTAGTGTCTTCTAGTAGACCCAGTGATATGTCATGAACTGCAGTAGGGTCTTCTAGTAGACTGAGTGATATGTAAGGAACTGCAGTAGTGTCTTCTAGTAGACCCAGTGATATGTGATGAACTGCAGTAGTGTCTCCTAGTAGATCCAGTGATATGTGATGAACTGCAGTAGTGTCTTCTAGTAGACCCAGTGATATGTGATGAACTGCAGTAGTGTCTTCTAGTAGACCCAGTGATATGTGATGAACTGCAGTAGTGTCTTCTAGTAGACTAAGTGATATGTGATGAACTGCAGTAGTGTCTTCTAGTAGACCCAGTGATATGTGATGAACTGCAGTAGTGTCTTATAGTAGACCCAGTATTATGTGATGAACTGCAGTAGTGTCTTCTAGTAGACCCAGTGATATGTGATGAACTGCAGTATTGTCTTCTAGTAGATCCAGTGATATGTGATGAACTGCAGTAGTGTCTTCTAGTAGACCCAGTGATATGTGATGAACTGCAGTAGTGTCTTCTCGTAGATCCAGTGATATGTGATGAACTGCAGTAGTGTCTTCTAGTAGACCCAGTGATATGTGATGAACTGCAGTAGTGTCTTCTAGTAGATCCAGTGATATGTGATGAACTGCAGTAGTGTCTTCTAGTAGACCCAGTGATATGTCATGAACTGCAGTAGTGTCTTCTAGTAGATCCAGTGATATGTGATGAACTGCAGTAGTGTCTTCTAGTAGACCCAGTGATATGTGATGAACTGCAGTAGTGTCTTCTAGTAGATCCAGTGATATGTGATGAACTGCAGTAGTGTCTTCTAGTAGACCCAGTGATATGTGATGAACTGCAGTAGTGTCTTCTAGTAGACTAAGTGATATGTCATGAACTGCAGTAGTGTCTTCTAGTAGACCCAGTGACATGTAATGAACTGCAGTAGTGTCTTCTAGTAGACCCAGTAATATGTAAGGAACTGCAGTAGTGTCTTCTAGTAGACTAAGTGATATGTAATGAACTGCAGTAGTGTCTTCTAGTAGACCCAGTAATATGTGATGAACTACAGTAGTGTCTTCTAGTAGACCCAGTGATATGTGATGAACTGCAGTAGTATCTTCTAGTAGACTGAGTGATATGTGATGAACTGCAGTAGTGTCTTCTAGTAGATCCAGTGATATGTGATGAACTGCAGTAGTGTCTTCTAGTAGACTAAGTGATATGTGATGAACTGCAGTAGTGTCTTCTAGTAGACCCAGTAATATGTGATGAACTACAGTAGTGTCTTCTAGTAGACCCAGTGATATGTGATGAACTGCAGTAGTGTCTTCTAGTAGACTAAGTGATATGTAATGAACTGCAGTAGTGTCTTCTAGTAGACCCAGTGATATGTGATGAACTGCAGTAGTGTCTTATAGTAGACCCAGTATTATGTGATGAACTGCAGTAGTGTCTTCTAGTAGACCCAGTGATGTGTAAGGAACTGCAGTAGTGTCTTCTAGTAGACCCAGTAATATGTGATGAACTGCAGTAGTGTCTCCTAGTAGATCCAGTGATATGTGATGAACTACAGTAGTGTCTTCTAGTAGACCCAGTGATATGTGATGAACTGCAGTAGTATCTTCTAGTAGACTGAGTGATATGTGATGAACTGCAGTAGTGTCTTCTAGTAGACCCAGTGATATGTGATGAACTGCAGTAGTGTCTCCTAGTAGATCCAGTGATATGTGATGAACTGCAGTAGTGTCTTCTAGTAGACCCAGTGATATGTGATGAACTGCAGTAGTGTCTTCTAGTAGACTAAGTGATATGTGATGAACTGCAGTAGTGTCTTATAGTAGACCCAGTATTATGTGATGAACTGCAGTAGTGTCTTCTAGTAGACCCAGTGATATGTGATGAACTGCAGTAGTGTCTTCTAGTAGATCCAGTGATATGTGATGAACTGCAGTAGTGTCTTCTAGTAGACCCAGTGATATGTGATGAACTGCAGTAGTGTCTTCTAGTAGATCCAGTGATATGTGATGAACTGCAGTAGTGTCTTCTAGTAGACCCAGTGATATGTGATGAACTGCAGTAGTGTCTTCTAGTAGATCCAGTGATATGTGATGAACTGCAGTAGTGTCTTCTAGTAGACCCAGTGATATGTCATGAACTGCAGTAGTGTCTTCTAGTAGATCCAGTGATATGTGATGAACTGCAGTAGTGTCTTCTAGTAGACCCAGTGATATGTGATGAACTGCAGTAGTGTCTTCTAGTAGATCCAGTGATATGTGATGAACTGCAGTAGTGTCTTCTAGTAGACCCAGTGATATGTGATGAACTGCAGTAGTGTCTTCTAGTAGACTAAGTGATATGTCATGAACTGCAGTAGTGTCTTCTAGTAGACCCAGTGACATGTAATGAACTGCAGTAGTGTCTTCTAGTAGACCCAGTAATATGTAAGGAACTGCAGTAGTGTCTTCTAGTAGACTAAGTGATATGTAATGAACTGCAGTAGTGTCTTCTAGTAGACCCAGTAATATGTGATGAACTACAGTAGTGTCTTCTAGTAGACCCAGTGATATGTGATGAACTGCAGTAGTATCTTCTAGTAGACTGAGTGATATGTGATGAACTGCAGTAGTGTCTTCTAGTAGATCCAGTGATATGTGATGAACTGCAGTAGTGTCTTCTAGTAGACTAAGTGATATGTGATGAACTGCAGTAGTGTCTTCTAGTAGACCCAGTAATATGTGATGAACTACAGTAGTGTCTTCTAGTAGACCCAGTGATATGTGATGAACTGCAGTAGTGTCTTCTAGTAGACCCAGTGATATGTGATGAACTGCAGTAGTGTCTTCTAGTAGACCCAGTGATGTGTAAGGAACTGCAGTAGTGTCTTCTAGTAGACCCAGTGATATGTGATGAACTGCAGTAGTGTCTTATAGTAGACCCAGTATTATGTGATGAACTGCAGTAGTGTCTTCTAGTAGACCCAGTGATGTGTAAGGAACTGCAGTAGTGTCTTCTAGTAGACCCAGTAATATGTGATGAACTGCAGTAGTGTCTCCTAGTAGATCCAGTGATATGTGATGAACTACAGTAGTGTCTTCTAGTAGACCCAGTGATATGTGATGAACTGCAGTAGTATCTTCTAGTAGACTGAGTGATATGTGATGAACTGCAGTAGTGTCTTCTAGTAGACCCAGTGATATGTGATGAACTGCAGTAGTGTCTCCTAGTAGATCCAGTGATATGTGATGAACTGCAGTAGTGTCTTCTAGTAGACCCAGTGATATGTGATGAACTGCAGTAGTGTCTTCTAGTAGACTAAGTGATATGTGATGAACTGCAGTAGTGTCTTCTAGTAGACCTAGTGATATGTGATGAACTGCAGTAGTGTCTTCTAGTAGACCCAGTGATATGTGATGAACTGCAGTAGTGTCTTCTAGTAGATCCAGTGATATGTGATGAACTGCAGTAGTGTTCTAGTAGATCCAGTGATATGTGATGAACTGCAGTAGTGTTCTAGTAGATCCAGTGATATGTGATGAACTGCAGTAGTGTCTTCTAGTAGACCCAGTGACATGTAATGAACTGCAGTAGTGTCTTCTAGTAGACCCAGTAATATGTAAGGAACTGCAGTAGTGTCTGCTAGTAGACTAAGTGATATGTAATGAACTGCAGTAGTGTCTTCTAGTAGACCCAGTATTATGTGATGAACTGCAGTAGTGTCTTCTAGTAGACCCAGTTATATGTCATGAACTGCAGTAGTGTCTTCTAGTAGACTGAGTGATATGTAAGGAACTGCAGTAGTGTCTTCTAGTAGACCCAGTAATATGTGATGAACTACAGTAGTGTCTTCTAGTAGACCCAGTGATATGCGATGAACTGCAGTAGTGTCTTCTAGTAGACCCAGTGATATGTGATGAACTGCAGTAGTGTCTTATAGTAGACCCAGTATTATGTGATGAACTGCAGTAGTGTCTTCTAGTAGACCCAGTGATATGTAAGGAACTGCAGTAGTGTCTTCTAGTAGACCCAGTGATATGTGATGAACTGCAGTAGTATCTTCTAGTAGACTGAGTGATATGTGATGAACTGCAGTAGTGTCTTCTAGTAGACCCAGTGATATGTGATGAACTGCAGTAGTGTCTCCTAGTAGACCCAGTGATATGTGATGAACTGCAGTAGTGTCTTCTAGTAGACCCAGTGATATGTGATGAACTGCAGTAGTGTCTTCTAGTAGTCTAAGTGATATGTGATGAACTGCAGTAGTGTCTTCTAGTAGACCCAGTGATATGTGATGAACTGCAGTAGTGTCTTCTAGTAGACCCAGTGATATGTGATGAACTGCAGTAGTGTCTTCTAGTAGATCCAGTGATATGTGATGAACTGCAGGAGTGTCTTCTAGTAGATCCAGTGATATGTGATGAACTGCAGTAGTGTCTTCTAGTAGACCCAGTGATATGTCATGAACTGCAGTAGGGTCTTCTAGTAGACTGAGTGATATGTAAGGAACTGCAGTAGTGTCTTCTAGTAGACCCAGTAATATGTGATGAACTACAGTAGTGTCTTCTAGTAGACCCAGTGATATGTGATGAACTGCAGTAGTATCTTCTAGTAGACTGAGTGATATGTGATGAACTGCAGTAGTGTCTTCTAGTAGACCCAGTGATATGTGATGAACTGCAGTAGTGTCTCCTAGTAGATCCAGTGATATGTGATGAACTGCAGTAGTGTCTTCTAGTAGACCCAGTGATATGTGATGAACTGCAGTAGTGTCTTCTAGTAGACCCAGTGATATGTGATGAACTGCAGTAGTGTCTTCTAGTAGACTAAGTGATATGTGATGAACTGCAGTAGTGTCTTCTAGTAGACCCAGTGATATGTGATGAACTGCAGTAGTGTCTTATAGTAGACCCAGTATTATGTGATGAACTGCAGTAGTGTCTTCTAGTAGACCCAGTGATATGTGATGAACTGCAGTAGTGTCTTCTAGTAGATCCAGTGATATGTGATGAACTGCAGTAGTGTCTTCTAGTAGACCCAGTGATATGTGATGAACTGCAGTAGTGTCTTCTAGTAGATCCAGTGATATGTGATGAACTGCAGTAGTGTCTTCTAGTAGACCCAGTGATATGTGATGAACTGCAGTAGTGTCTTCTAGTAGATCCAGTGATATGTGATGAACTGCAGTAGTGTCTTCTAGTAGACCCAGTGATATGTCATGAACTGCAGTAGTGTCTTCTAGTAGATCCAGTGATATGTGATGAACTGCAGTAGTGTCTTCTAGTAGACCCAGTGATATGTGATGAACTGCAGTAGTGTCTTCTAGTAGATCCAGTGATATGTGATGAACTGCAGTAGTGTCTTCTAGTAGACCCAGTGATATGTGATGAACTGCAGTAGTGTCTTCTAGTAGACTAAGTGATATGTCATGAACTGCAGTAGTGTCTTCTAGTAGACCCAGTGACATGTAATGAACTGCAGTAGTGTCTTCTAGTAGACCCAGTAATATGTAAGGAACTGCAGTAGTGTCTTCTAGTAGACTAAGTGATATGTAATGAACTGCAGTAGTGTCTTCTAGTAGACCCAGTAATATGTGATGAACTACAGTAGTGTCTTCTAGTAGACCCAGTGATATGTGATGAACTGCAGTAGTATCTTCTAGTAGACTGAGTGATATGTGATGAACTGCAGTAGTGTCTTCTAGTAGATCCAGTGATATGTGATGAACTGCAGTAGTGTCTTCTAGTAGACTAAGTGATATGTGATGAACTGCAGTAGTGTCTTCTAGTAGACCCAGTAATATGTGATGAACTACAGTAGTGTCTTCTAGTAGACCCAGTGATATGTGATGAACTGCAGTAGTGTCTTCTAGTAGACCCAGTGATATGTGATGAACTGCAGTAGTGTCTTCTAGTAGACCCAGTGATGTGTAAGGAACTGCAGTAGTGTCTTCTAGTAGACCCAGTGATATGTGATGAACTGCAGTAGTGTCTTATAGTAGACCCAGTATTATGTGATGAACTGCAGTAGTGTCTTCTAGTAGACCCAGTGATGTGTAAGGAACTGCAGTAGTGTCTTCTAGTAGACCCAGTAATATGTGATGAACTGCAGTAGTGTCTCCTAGTAGATCCAGTGATATGTGATGAACTACAGTAGTGTCTTCTAGTAGACCCAGTGATATGTGATGAACTGCAGTAGTATCTTCTAGTAGACTGAGTGATATGTGATGAACTGCAGTAGTGTCTTCTAGTAGACCCAGTGATATGTGATGAACTGCAGTAGTGTCTCCTAGTAGATCCAGTGATATGTGATGAACTGCAGTAGTGTCTTCTAGTAGACCCAGTGATATGTGATGAACTGCAGTAGTGTCTTCTAGTAGACTAAGTGATATGTGATGAACTGCAGTAGTGTCTTCTAGTAGACCTAGTGATATGTGATGAACTGCAGTAGTGTCTTCTAGTAGACCCAGTGATATGTGATGAACTGCAGTAGTGTCTTCTAGTAGATCCAGTGATATGTGATGAACTGCAGTAGTGTTCTAGTAGATCCAGTGATATGTGATGAACTGCAGTAGTGTCTTCTAGTAGACCCAGTGATATGTCATGAACTGCAGTAGTGTCTTCTAGTAGACTGAGTGATATGTAAGGAACTGCAGTAGTGTCTTCTAGTAGACCCAGTAATATGTGATGAACTACAGTAGTGTCTTCTAGTAGACCCAGTGATATGTGATGAACTGCAGTAGTATCTTCTAGTAGACTGAGTGATATGTGATGAACTGCAGTAGTGTCTTCTAGTAGACCCAGTGATATGTGATGAACTGCAGTAGTGTCTTCTAGTAGATCCAGTGATATGTGATGAACTGCAGTAGTGTCTTCTAGTAGACCCAGTGATATGTGATGAACTGCAGTAGTGTCTTCTAGTAGACTAAGTGATATGTCATGAACTGCAGTAGTGTCTTCTAGTAGACCCAGTGACATGTAATGAACTGCAGTAGTGTCTTCTAGTAGACCCAGTGATATGTGATGAACTGCAGTAGTGTCTCCTAGTAGACCCAGTGATATGTGATGAACTGCAGTAGTGTCTTCTAGTAGATCCAGTGATATGTGATGAACTGCAGTAGTGTCTTCTAGTAGACCCAGTGATATGTGATGAACTGCAGTAGTGTCTTCTAGTAGATCCAGTGATATGTGATGAACTGCAGTAGTGTCTTCTAGTAGACCCAGTGATATGTCATGAACTGCAGTAGTGTCTTCTAGTAGATCCAGTGATATGTGATGAACTGCAGTAGTGTCTTCTAGTAGACCCAGTGATATGTGATGAACTGCAGTAGTGTCTTCTAGTAGATCCAGTGATATGTGATGAACTGCAGTAGTGTCTTCTAGTAGACCCAGTGATATGTGATGAACTGCAGTAGTGTCTTCTAGTAGACTAAGTGATATGTCATGAACTGCAGTAGTGTCTTCTAGTAGACCCAGTGACATGTAATGAACTGCAGTAGTGTCTTCTAGTAGACCCAGTAATATGTAAGGAACTGCAGTAGTGTCTTCTAGTAGACTAAGTGATATGTAATGAACTGCAGTAGTGTCTTCTAGTAGACCCAGTAATATGTGATGAACTACAGTAGTGTCTTCTAGTAGACCCAGTGATATGTGATGAACTGCAGTAGTGTCTTCTAGTAGACCCAGTGATATGTGATGAACTGCAGTAGTGTCTCCTAGTAGATCCAGTGATATGTGATGAACTGCAGTAGTGTCTTCTAGTAGACCCAGTGATATGTGATGAACTGCAGTAGTGTCTTCTAGTAGACTAAGTGATATGTGATGAACTGCAGTAGTGTCTTCTAGTAGACCTAGTGATATGTGATGAACTGCAGTAGTGTCTTCTAGTAGACCCAGTGATATGTGATTAACTGCAGTAGTGTCTTCTAGTAGATCCAGTGATATGTGATGAACTGCAGTAGTGTTCTAGTAGATCCAGTGATATGTGATGAACTGCAGTAGTGTCTTCTAGTAGACCCAGTGATATGTCATGAACTGCAGTAGTGTCTTCTAGTAGACTGAGTGATATGTAAGGAACTGCAGTAGTGTCTTCTAGTAGACCCAGTAATATGTGATGAACTACAGTAGTGTCTTCTAGTAGACCCAGTGATATGTGATGAACTGCAGTAGTATCTTCTAGTAGACTGAGTGATATGTGATGAACTGCAGTAGTGTCTTCTAGTAGACCCAGTGATATGTGATGAACTGCAGTAGTGTCTTCTAGTAGATCCAGTGATATGTGATGAACTGCAGTAGTGTCTTCTAGTAGACCCAGTGATATGTGATGAACTGCAGTAGTGTCTTCTAGTAGACTAAGTGATATGTCATGAACTGCAGTAGTGTCTTCTAGTAGACCCAGTGACATGTAATGAACTGCAGTAGTGTCTTCTAGTAGACCCAGTGATATGTGATGAACTGCAGTAGTGTCTCCTAGTAGACCCAGTGATATGTGATGAACTGCAGTAGTGTCTTCTAGTAGATCCAGTGATATGTGATGAACTGCAGTAGTGTCTTCTAGTAGACCCAGTGATATGTGATGAACTGCAGTAGTGTCTTCTAGTAGATCCAGTGATATGTGATGAACTGCAGTAGTGTCTTCTAGTAGACCCAGTGATATGTCATGAACTGCAGTAGTGTCTTCTAGTAGATCCAGTGATATGTGATGAACTGCAGTAGTGTCTTCTAGTAGACCCAGTGATATGTGATGAACTGCAGTAGTGTCTTCTAGTAGATCCAGTGATATGTGATGAACTGCAGTAGTGTCTTCTAGTTGACCCAGTGATATGTGATGAACTGCAGTAGTGTCTTCTAGTAGACTAAGTGATATGTCATGAACTGCAGTAGTGTCTTCTAGTAGACCCAGTGACATGTAATGAACTGCAGTAGTGTCTTCTAGTAGACCCAGTAATATGTAAGGAACTGCAGTAGTGTCTTATAGTAGACTAAGTGATATGTAATGAACTGCAGTAGTGTCTTCTAGTAGACCCAGTAATATGTGATGAACTACAGTAGTGTCTTCTAGTAGACCCAGTGATATGTGATGAACTGCAGTAGTATCTTCTAGTAGACTGAGTGATATGTGATGAACTGCAGTAGTGTCTTCTAGTAGATCCAGTGATATGTGATGAACTGCAGTAGTGTCTTCTAGTAGACTCAGTGATATGTGATGAACTGCAGTAGTGTCTTCTAGTAGACCCAGTAATATGTGATGAACTACAGTAGTGTCTTCTAGTAGACCCAGTGATATGTGATGAACTGCAGTAGTGTCTTCTAGTAGACCCAGTGATATGTGATGAACTGCAGTAGTGTCTTCTAGTAGACCCAGTGATATGTGATGAACTGCAGTAGTGTCTTATAGTAGACCCAGTATTATGTGATGAACTGCAGTAGTGTCTCCTAGTAGATCCAGTGATATGTGATGAACTACAGTAGTGTCTTCTAGTAGACCCAGTGATATGTGATGAACTGCAGTAGTATCTTCTAGTAGACTGAGTGATATGTGATGAACTGCAGTAGTGTCTTCTAGTAGACCCAGTGATATGTGATGAACTGCAGTAGTGTCTCCTAGTAGATCCAGTGATATGTGATGAACTGCAGTAGTGTCTTCTAGTAGACCCAGTGATATGTGATGAACTGCAGTAGTGTCTTCTAGTAGACTAAGTGATATGTGATGAACTGCAGTAGTGTCTTCTAGTAGACCTAGTGATATGTGATGAACTGCAGTAGTGTCTTCTAGTAGACCCAGTGATATGTGATGAACTGCAGTAGTGTCTTCTAGTAGATCCAGTGATATGTGATGAACTGCAGTAGTGTCTTCTAGTAGACTGAGTGATATGTAAGGAACTGCAGTAGTGTCTTCTAGTAGACCCAGTAATATGTGATGAACTACAGTAGTGTCTTCTAGTAGACCCAGTGATATGTGATGAACTGCAGTAGTATCTTCTAGTAGACTGAGTGATATGTCATGAACTGCAGTAGTGTCTTCTAGTAGACTGAGTGATATGTAAGGAACTGCAGTAGTGTCTTCTAGTAGACCCAGTAATATGTGATGAACTACAGTAGTGTCTTCTAGTAGACCCAGTGATATGTGATGAACTGCAGTAGTATCTTCTAGTAGACTGAGTGATATGTGATGAACTGCAGTAGTGTCTTCTAATAGACCCAGTGATATGTGATGAACTGCAGTAGTGTCTTCTAGTAGATCCAGTGATATGTGATGAACTGCAGTAGTGTCTTCTAGTAGATCCAGTGATATGTGATGAACTGCAGTAGTGTTCTAGTAGATCCAGTGATATGTGATGAACTGCAGTAGTGTCTTCTAGTAGACCCAGTGATATGTCATGAACTGCAGTAGTGTCTTCTAGTAGACTGAGTGATATGTAAGGAACTGCAGTAGTGTCTTCTAGTAGACCCAGTAATATGTGATGAACTACAGTAGTGTCTTCTAGTAGACCCAGTGATATGTGATGAACTGCAGTAGTATCTTCTAGTAGACTGAGTGATATGTGATGAACTGCAGTAGTGTCTTCTAGTAGACCCAGTGATATGTGATGAACTGCAGTAGTGTCTTCTAGTAGACCCAGTGATATGTGATGAACTGCAGTAGTGTCTCCTAGTAGATCCAGTGATATGTGATGAACTGCAGTAGTGTCTTCTAGTAGACCCAGTGATATGTGATGAACTGCAGTAGTGTCTTCTAGTAGACTAAGTGATATGTGATGAACTGCAGTAGTGTCTTCTAGTAGACCTAGTGATATGTGATGAACTGCAGTAGTGTCTTCTAGTAGACCCAGTGATATGTGATGAACTGCAGTAGTGTCTTCTAGTAGATCCAGTGATATGTGATGAACTGCAGTAGTGTTCTAGTAGATCCAGTGATATGTGATGAACTGCAGTAGTGTCTTCTAGTAGACCCAGTGATATGTCATGAACTGCAGTAGTGTCTTCTAGTAGACTGAGTGATATGTAAGGAACTGCAGTAGTGTCTTCTAGTAGACCCAGTAATATGTGATGAACTACAGTAGTGTCTTCTAGTAGACCCAGTGATATGTGATGAACTGCAGTAGTATCTTCTAGTAGACTGAGTGATATGTGATGAACTGCAGTAGTGTCTTCTAGTAGACCCAGTGATATGTGATGAACTGCAGTAGTGTCTTCTAGTAGATCCAGTGATATGTGATGAACTGCAGTAGTGTCTTCTAGTAGACCCAGTGATATGTGATGAACTGCAGTAGTGTCTTCTAGTAGACTAAGTGATATGTCATGAACTGCAGTAGTGTCTTCTAGTAGACCCAGTGACATGTAATGAACTGCAGTAGTGTCTTCTAGTAGACCCAGTGATATGTGATGAACTGCAGTAGTGTCTCCTAGTAGACCCAGTGATATGTGATGAACTGCAGTAGTGTCTTCTAGTAGAGCCAGTGATATGTGATGAACTGCAGTAGTGTCTTCTAGTAGACCCAGTGATATGTGATGAACTGCAGTAGTGTCTTCTAGTAGATCCAGTGATATGTGATGAACTGCAGTAGTGTCTTCTAGTAGACCCAGTGATATGTCATGAACTGCAGTAGTGTCTTCTAGTAGATCCAGTGATATGTGATGAACTGCAGTAGTGTCTTCTAGTAGACCCAGTGATATGTGATGAACTGCAGTAGTGTCTTCTAGTAGATCCAGTGATATGTGATGAACTGCAGTAGTGTCTTCTAGTAGACCCAGTGATATGTGATGAACTGCAGTAGTGTCTTCTAGTAGACTAAGTGATATGTCATGAACTGCAGTAGTGTCTTCTAGTAGACCCAGTGACATGTAATGAACTGCAGTAGTGTCTTCTAGTAGACCCAGTAATATGTAAGGAACTGCAGTAGTGTCTTCTAGTAGACTAAGTGATATGTAATGAACTGCAGTAGTGTCTTCTAGTAGACCCAGTAATATGTGATGAACTACAGTAGTGTCTTCTAGTAGACCCAGTGATTTGTGATGAACTGCAGTAGTATCTTCTAGTAGACTGAGTGATATGTGATGAACTGCAGTAGTGTCTTCTAGTAGATCCAGTGATATGTGATGAACTGCAGTAGTGTCTTCTAGTAGACTAAGTGATATGTGATGAACTGCAGTAGTGTCTTCTAGTAGACCCAGTAATATGTGATGAACTACAGTAGTGTCTTCTAGTAGACCCAGTGATATGTGATGAACTGCAGTAGTGTCTTCTAGTAGACCCAGTGATATGTGATGAACTGCAGTAGTGTCTTCTAGTAGACCCAGTGATGTGTAAGGAACTGCAGTAGTGTCTTCTAGTAGACCCAGTGATATGTGATGAACTGCAGTAGTGTCTTCTAGTAGACCCAGTGATTTGTGATGAACTGCAGTAGTATCTTCTAGTAGACTGAGTGATATGTGATGAACTGCAGTAGTGTCTTCTAGTAGACTGAGTGATATGTGATGAACTGCAGTAGTGTCTCCTAGTAGATCCAGTGATATGTGATGAACTGCAGTAGTGTCATCTAGTAGACCCAGTGATATGTGATGAACTGCAGTAGTGTCTTCTAGTAGACTAAGTGATATGTGATGAACTGCAGTAGTGTCTTCTAGTAGACCTAGTGATATGTGATGAACTGCAGTAGTGTCTTCTAGTAGACCCAGTGATATGTGATGAACTGCAGTAGTGTCTTCTAGTAGATCCAGTGATATGTGATGAACTGCAGTAGTGTTCTAGTAGATCCAGTGATATGTGATGAACTGCAGTAGTGTCTTCTAGTAGACCCAGTGATATGTCATGAACTGCAGTAGTGTCTTCTAGTAGACTGAGTGATATGTAAGGAACTGCAGTAGTGTCTTCTAGTAGACCCAGTAATATGTGATGAACTACAGTAGTGTCTTCTAGTAGACCCAGTGATATGTGATGAACTGCAGTAGTGTCTTCTAGTAGACTGAGTGATATGTGATGAACTGCAGTAGTGTCTTCTAGTAGACCCAGTGATATGTGATGAACTGCAGTAGTGTCTTCTAGTAGATCCAGTGATATGTGATGAACTGCAGTAGTGTCTTCTAGTAGACCCAGTGATATGTGATGAACTGCAGTAGTGTCTTCTAGTAGACCCAGTGATATGTGATGAACTGCAGTAGTGTCTTCTAGTAGATCCAGTGATATGTGATGAACTGCAGTAGTGTCTTCTAGTAGACCCAGTGATATGTGATGAACTGCAGTAGTGTCTTCTAGTAGACTAAGTGATATGTCATGAACTGCAGTAGTGTCTTCTAGTAGACCCAGTGACATGTAATGAACTGCAGTAGTGTCTTCTAGTAGACCCAGTGATATGTGATGAACTGCAGTAGTGTCTCCTAGTAGACCCAGTGATATGTGATGAACTGCAGTAGTGTCTTCTAGTAGATCCAGTGATATGTGATGAACTGCAGTAGTGTCTTCTAGTAGACCCAGTGATATGTGATGAACTGCAGTAGTGTCTTCTAGTAGATCCAGTGATATGTGATGAACTGCAGTAGTGTCTTCTAGTAGACCCAGTGATATGTCATGAACTGCAGTAGTGTCTTCTAGTAGATCCAGTGATATGTGATGAACTGCAGTAGTGTCTTCTAGTAGACCCAGTGATATGTGATGAACTGCAGTAGTGTCTTCTAGTAGATCCAGTGATATGTGATGAACTGCAGTAGTGTCTTCTAGTAGACCCAGTGATATGTGATGAACTGCAGTAGTGTCTTCTAGTAGACTAAGTGATATGTCATGAACTGCAGTAGTGTCTTCTAGTAGACCCAGTGACATGTAATGAACTGCAGTAGTGTCTTCTAGTAGACCCAGTAATATGTAAGGAACTGCAGTAGTGTCTTCTAGTAGACTAAGTGATATGTAATGAACTGCAGTAGTGTCTTCTAGTAGACCCAGTAATATGTGATGAACTACAGTAGTGTCTTCTAGTAGACCCAGTGATTTGTGATGAACTGCAGTAGTATCTTCTAGTAGACTGAGTGATATGTGATGAACTGCAGTAGTGTCTTCTAGTAGATCCAGTGATATGTGATGAACTGCAGTAGTGTCTTCTAGTAGACTAAGTGATATGTGATGAACTGCAGTAGTGTCTTCTAGTAGACCCAGTAATATGTGATGAACTACAGTAGTGTCTTCTAGTAGACCCAGTGATATGTGATGAACTGCAGTAGTGTCTTCTAGTAGACCCAGTGATATGTGATGAACTGCAGTAGTGTCTTCTAGTAGACCCAGTGATGTGTAAGGAACTGCAGTAGTGTCTTCTAGTAGACCCAGTGATATGTGATGAACTGCAGTAGTGTCTTATAGTAGACCCAGTATTATGTGATGAACTGCAGTAGTGTCTCCTAGTAGATCCAGTGATATGTGATGAACTACAGTAGTGTCTTCTAGTAGACCCAGTGATATGTGATGAACTGCAGTAGTATCTTCTAGTAGACTGAGTGATATGTGATGAACTGCAGTAGTGTCTTCTAGTAGACCCAGTGATATGTGATGAACTGCAGTAGTGTCTCCTAGTAGATCCAGTGATATGTGATGAACTGCAGTAGTGTCATCTAGTAGACCCAGTGATATGTGATGAACTGCAGTAGTGTCTTCTAGTAGACTAAGTGATATGTGATGAACTGCAGTAGTGTCTTCTAGTAGACCTAGTGATATGTGATGAACTGCAGTAGTGTCTTCTAGTAGACCCAGTGATATGTGATGAACTGCAGTAGTGTCTTCTAGTAGATCCAGTGATATGTGATGAACTGCAGTAGTGTTCTAGTAGATCCAGTGATATGTGATGAACTGCAGTAGTGTCTTCTAGTAGACCCAGTGATATGTCATGAACTGCAGTAGTGTCTTCTAGTAGACTGAGTGATATGTAAGGAACTGCAGTAGTGTCTTCTAGTAGACCCAGTGATATGTGATGAACTGCAGTAGTATCTTCTAGTAGACTGAGTGATATGTGATGAACTGCAGTAGTGTCTTCTAGTAGACCCAGTGATATGTGATGAACTGCAGTAGTGTCTTCTAGTAGATCCAGTGATATGTGATGAACTGCAGTAGTGTCTTCTAGTAGACCCAGTGATATGTGATGAACTGCAGTAGTGTCTTCTAGTAGACTAAGTGATATGTCATGAACTGCAGTAGTGTCTTCTAGTAGACCCAGTGACATGTAATGAACTGCAGTAGTGTCTTCTAGTAGACCCAGTGATATGTGATGAACTGCAGTAGTGTCTCCTAGTAGACCCAGTGATATGTGATGAACTGCAGTAGTGTCTTCTAGTAGATCCAGTGATATGTGATGAACTGCAGTAGTGTCTTCTAGTAGACCCAGTGATATGTGATGAACTGCAGTAGTGTCTTCTAGTAGATCCAGTGATATGTGATGAACTGCAGTAGTGTCTTCTAGTAGACCCAGTGATATGTCATGAACTGCAGTAGTGTCTTCTAGTAGATCCAGTGATATGTGATGAACTGCAGTAGTGTCTTCTAGTAGACCCAGTGATATGTGATGAACTGCAGTAGTGTCTTCTAGTAGATCCAGTGATATGTGATGAACTGCAGTAGTGTCTTCTAGTAGACCCAGTGATATGTGATGAACTGCAGTAGTGTCTTCTAGTAGACTAAGTGATATGTCATGAACTGCAGTAGTGTCTTCTAGTAGACCCAGTGACATGTAATGAACTGCAGTAGTGTCTTCTAGTAGACCCAGTAATATGTAAGGAACTGCAGTAGTGTCTTCTAGTAGACTAAGTGATATGTAATGAACTGCAGTAGTGTCTTCTAGTAGACCCAGTAATATGTGATGAACTACAGTAGTGTCTTCTAGTAGACCCAGTGATATGTGATGAACTGCAGTAGTATCTTCTAGTAGACTGAGTGATATGTGATGAACTGCAGTAGTGTCTTCTAGTAGACCCAGTGATATGTGATGAACTGCAGTAGTGTCTCCTAGTAGATCCAGTGATATGTGATGAACTGCAGTAGTGTCTTCTAGTAGACCCAGTGATATGTGATGAACTGCAGTAGTGTCTTCTAGTAGACTAAGTGATATGTGATGAACTGCAGTAGTGTCTTCTAGTAGACCTAGTGATATGTGATGAACTGCAGTAGTGTCTTCTAGTAGACCCAGTGATATGTGATGAACTGCAGTAGTGTCTTCTAGTAGACCCAGTGATATGTGATGAACTGCAGTAGTGTCTCCTAGTAGATCCAGTGATATGTGATGAACTGCAGTAGTGTCATCTAGTAGACCCAGTGATATGTGATGAACTGCAGTAGTGTCTTCTAGTAGACTAAGTGATATGTGATGAACTGCAGTAGTGTCTTCTAGTAGACCTAGTGATATGTGATGAACTGCAGTAGTGTCTTCTAGTAGACCCAGTGATATGTGATGAACTGCAGTAGTGTCTTCTAGTAGATCCAGTGATATGTGATGAACTGCAGTAGTGTTCTAGTAGATCCAGTGATATGTGATGAACTGCAGTAGTGTCTTCTAGTAGACCCAGTGATATGTCATGAACTGCAGTAGTGTCTTCTAGTAGACTGAGTGATATGTAAGGAACTGCAGTAGTGTCTTCTAGTAGACCCAGTGATATGTGATGAACTGCAGTAGTATCTTCTAGTAGACTGAGTGATATGTGATGAACTGCAGTAGTGTCTTCTAGTAGACCCAGTGATATGTGATGAACTGCAGTAGTGTCTTCTAGTAGATCCAGTGATATGTGATGAACTGCAGTAGTGTCTTCTAGTAGACCCAGTGATATGTGATGAACTGCAGTAGTGTCTTCTAGTAGACTAAGTGATATGTCATGAACTGCAGTAGTGTCTTCTAGTAGACCCAGTGACATGTAATGAACTGCAGTAGTGTCTTCTAGTAGACCCAGTGATATGTGATGAACTGCAGTAGTGTCTCCTAGTAGACCCAGTGATATGTGATGAACTGCAGTAGTGTCTTCTAGTAGATCCAGTGATATGTGATGAACTGCAGTAGTGTCTTCTAGTAGACCCAGTGATATGTGATGAACTGCAGTAGTGTCTTCTAGTAGATCCAGTGATATGTGATGAACTGCAGTAGTGTCTTCTAGTAGACCCAGTGATATGTCATGAACTGCAGTAGTGTCTTCTAGTAGATCCAGTGATATGTGATGAACTGCAGTAGTGTCTTCTAGTAGACCCAGTGATATGTGATGAACTGCAGTAGTGTCTTCTAGTAGATCCAGTGATATGTGATGAACTGCAGTAGTGTCTTCTAGTAGACCCAGTGATATGTGATGAACTGCAGTAGTGTCTTCTAGTAGACTAAGTGATATGTCATGAACTGCAGTAGTGTCTTCTAGTAGACCCAGTGACATGTAATGAACTGCAGTAGTGTCTTCTAGTAGACCCAGTAATATGTAAGGAACTGCAGTAGTGTCTTCTAGTAGACTAAGTGATATGTAATGAACTGCAGTAGTGTCTTCTAGTAGACCCAGTAATATGTGATGAACTACAGTAGTGTCTTCTAGTAGACCCAGTGATATGTGATGAACTGCAGTAGTATCTTCTAGTAGACTGAGTGATATGTGATGAACTGCAGTAGTGTCTTCTAGTAGACCCAGTGATATGTGATGAACTGCAGTAGTGTCTCCTAGTAGATCCAGTGATATGTGATGAACTGCAGTAGTGTCTTCTAGTAGACCCAGTGATATGTGATGAACTGCAGTAGTGTCTTCTAGTAGACTAAGTGATATGTGATGAACTGCAGTAGTGTCTTCTAGTAGACCTAGTGATATGTGATGAACTGCAGTAGTGTCTTCTAGTAGACCCAGTGATATGTGATGAACTGCAGTAGTGTCTTCTAGTAGATCCAGTGATATGTGATGAACTGCAGTAGTGTTCTAGTAGATCCAGTGATATGTGATGAACTGCAGTAGTGTCTTCTAGTAGACCCAGTGATATGTCATGAACTGCAGTAGTGTCTTCTAGTAGACTGAGTGATATGTAAGGAACTGCAGTAGTGTCTTCTAGTAGACCCAGTAATATATGATGAACTACAGTAGTGTCTTCTAGTAGACCCAGTGATATGTGATGAACTGCAGTAGTATCTTCTAGTAGACTGAGTGATATGTGATGAACTGCAGTAGTGTCTTCTAGTAGACCCAGTGATATGTGATGAACTGCAGTAGTGTCTTCTAGTAGATCCAGTGATATGTGATGAACTGCAGTAGTGTCTTCTAGTAGACCCAGTGATATGTGATGAACTGCAGTAGTGTCTTCTAGTAGACTAAGTGATATGTCATGAACTGCAGTAGTGTCTTCTAGTAGACCCAGTGACATGTAATGAACTGCAGTAGTGTCTTCTAGTAGACCCAGTGATATGTGATGAACTGCAGTAGTGTCTCCTAGTAGACCCAGTGATATGTGATGAACTGCAGTAGTGTCTTCTAGTAGACCCAGTGATATGTGATGAACTGCAGTAGTGTCTTCTAGTAGACCCAGTGATATGTGATGAACTGCAGTAGTGTCTTCTAGTAGATCCAGTGATATGTGATGAACTGCAGTAGTGTCTTCTAGTAGACCCAGTGATATGTCATGAACTGCAGTAGTGTCTTCTAGTAGATCCAGTGATATGTCATGAACTGCAGTAGTGTCTTCTAGTAGACCCAGTGATATGTGATGAACTGCAGTAGTGTCTTCTAGTAGACTAAGTGATATGTCATGAACTGCAGTAGTGTCTTCTAGTAGACCCAGTGACATGTAATGAACTGCAGTAGTGTCTTCTAGTAGACCCAGTAATATGTAAGGAACTGCAGTAGTGTCTTCTAGTAGACTAAGTGATATGTAATGAACTGCAGTAGTGTCTTCTAGTAGACCCAGTAATATGTGATGAACTACAGTAGTGTCTTCTAGTAGACCCAGTGATTTGTGATGAACTGCAGTAGTATCTTCTAGTAGACTGAGTGATATGTGATGAACTGCAGTAGTGTCTTCTAGTAGATCCAGTGATATGTGATGAACTGCAGTAGTGTCTTCTAGTAGACTAAGTGATATGTGATGAACTGCAGTAGTGTCTTCTAGTAGACCCAGTAATATGTGATGAACTACAGTAGTGTCTTCTAGTAGACCCAGTGATATGTGATGAACTGCAGTAGTGTCTTCTAGTAGACCCAGTGATATGTGATGAACTGCAGTAGTGTCTTCTAGTAGACCCAGTGATGTGTAAGGAACTGCAGTAGTGTCTTCTAGTAGACCCAGTGATATGTGATGAACTGCAGTAGTGTCTTATAGTAGACCCAGTATTATGTGATGAACTGCAGTAGTGTCTCCTAGTAGATCCAGTGATATGTGATGAACTACAGTAGTGTCTTCTAGTAGACCCAGTGATATGTGATGAACTGCAGTAGTATCTTCTAGTAGACTGAGTGATATGTGATGAACTGCAGTAGTGTCTTCTAGTAGACCCAGTGATATGTGATGAACTGCAGTAGTGTCTCCTAGTAGATCCAGTGATATGTGATGAACTGCAGTAGTGTCATCTAGTAGACCCAGTGATATGTGATGAACTGCAGTAGTGTCTTCTAGTAGACTAAGTGATATGTGATGAACTGCAGTAGTGTCTTCTAGTAGACCTAGTGATATGTGATGAACTGCAGTAGTGTCTTCTAGTAGACCCAGTGATATGTGATGAACTGCAGTAGTGTCTTCTAGTAGATCCAGTGATATGTGATGAACTGCAGTAGTGTTCTAGTAGATCCAGTGATATGTGATGAACTGCAGTAGTGTCTTCTAGTAGACCCAGTGATATGTCATGAACTGCAGTAGTGTCTTCTAGTAGACTGAGTGATATGTAAGGAACTGCAGTAGTGTCTTCTAGTAGACCCAGTAATATGTGATGAACTACAGTAGTGTCTTCTAGTAGACCCAGTGATATGTGATGAACTGCAGTAGTATCTTCTAGTAGACTGAGTGATATGTGATGAACTGCAGTAGTGTCTTCTAGTAGACCCAGTGATATGTGATGAACTGCAGTAGTGTCTTCTAGTAGATCCAGTGATATGTGATGAACTGCAGTAGTGTCTTCTAGTAGACCCAGTGATATGTGATGAACTGCAGTAGTGTCTTCTAGTAGACTAAGTGATATGTCATGAACTGCAGTAGTGTCTTCTAGTAGACCCAGTGACATGTAATGAACTGCAGTAGTGTCTTCTAGTAGACCCAGTGATATGTGATGAACTGCAGTAGTGTCTCCTAGTAGACCCAGTGATATGTGATGAACTGCAGTAGTGTCTTCTAGTAGATCCAGTGATATGTGATGAACTGCAGTAGTGTCTTCTAGTAGACCCAGTGATATGTGATGAACTGCAGTAGTGTCTTCTAGTAGATCCAGTGATATGTGATGAACTGCAGTAGTGTCTTCTAGTAGACCCAGTGATATGTCATGACCTGCAGTAGTGTCTTCTAGTAGATCCAGTGATATGTGATGAACTGCAGTAGTGTCTTCTAGTAGACCCAGTGATATGTGATGAACTGCAGTAGTGTCTTCTAGTAGATCCAGTGATATGTGATGAACTGCAGTAGTGTCTTCTAGTAGACCCAGTGATATGTGATGAACTGCAGTAGTGTTCTAGTAGATCCAGTGATATGTGATGAACTGCAGTAGTGTCTTCTAGTAGACCCAGTGATATGTCATGAACTGCAGTAGTGTCTTCTAGTAGACTGAGTGATATGTAAGGAACTGCAGTAGTGTCTTCTAGTAGACCCAGTAATATGTGATGAACTACAGTAGTGTCTTCTAGTAGACCCAGTGATATGTGATGAACTGCAGTAGTATCTTCTAGTAGACTGAGTGATATGTGATGAACTGCAGTAGTGTCTTCTAGTAGACCCAGTGATATGTGATGAACTGCAGTAGTGTCTTCTAGTAGATCCAGTGATATGTGATGAACTGCAGTAGTGTCTTCTAGTAGACCCAGTGATATGTGATGAACTGCAGTAGTGTCTTCTAGTAGACTAAGTGATATGTCATGAACTGCAGTAGTGTCTTCTAGTAGACCCAGTGACATGTAATGAACTGCAGTAGTGTCTTCTAGTAGACCCAGTGATATGTGATGAACTGCAGTAGTGTCTCTTAGTAGACCCAGTGATATGTGATGAACTGCAGTAGTGTCTTCTAGTAGATCCAGTGATATGTGATGAACTGCAGTAGTGTCTTCTAGTAGACCCAGTGATATGTGATGAACTGCAGTAGTGTCTTCTAGTAGATCCAGTGATATGTGATGAACTGCAGTAGTGTCTTCTAGTAGACCCAGTGATATGTCATGAACTGCAGTAGTGTCTTCTAGTAGATCCAGTGATATGTGATGAACTGCAGTAGTGTCTTCTAGTAGACCCAGTGATATGTGATGAACTGCAGTAGTGTCTTCTAGTAGATCCAGTGATATGTGATGAACTGCAGTAGTGTCTTCTAGTAGACCCAGTGATATGTGATGAACTGCAGTAGTGTCTTCTAGTAGACTAAGTGATATGTCATGAACTGCAGTAGTGTCTTCTAGTAGACCCAGTGACATGTAATGAACTGCAGTAGTGTCTTCTAGTAGACCCAGTAATATGTAAGGAACTGCAGTAGTGTCTTCTAGTAGACTAAGTGATATGTAATGAACTGCAGTAGTGTCTTCTAGTAGACCCAGTAATATGTGATGAACTACAGTAGTGTCTTCTAGTAGACCCAGTGATATGTGATGAACTGCAGTAGTATCTTCTAGTAGACTGAGTGATATGTGATGAACTGCAGTAGTGTCTTCTAGTAGACCCAGTGATATGTGATGAACTGCAGTAGTGTCTCCTAGTAGATCCAGTGATATGTGATGAACTGCAGTAGTGTCTTCTAGTAGACCCAGTGATATGTGATGAACTGCAGTAGTGTCTTCTAGTAGACTAAGTGATATGTGATGAACTGCAGTAGTGTCTTCTAGTAGACCTAGTGATATGTGATGAACTGCAGTAGTGTCTTCTAGTAGACCCAGTGATATGTGATGAACTGCAGTAGTGTCTTCTAGTAGATCCAGTGATATGTGATGAACTGCAGTAGTGTTCTAGTAGATCCAGTGATATGTGATGAACTGCAGTAGTGTCTTCTAGTAGACCCAGTGATATGTCATGAACTGCAGTAGTGTCTTCTAGTAGACTGAGTGATATGTAAGGAACTGCAGTAGTGTCTTCTAGTAGACCCAGTAATATGTGATGAACTACAGTAGTGTCTTCTAGTAGACCCAGTGATATGTGATGAACTGCAGTAGTATCTTCTAGTAGACTGAGTGATATGTGATGAACTGCAGTAGTGTCTTCTAGTAGACCCAGTGATATGTGATGAACTGCAGTAGTGTCTTCTAGTAGATCCAGTGATATGTGATGAACTGCAGTAGTGTCTTCTAGTAGACCCAGTGATATGTGATGAACTGCAGTAGTGTCTTCTAGTAGACTAAGTGATATGTCATGAACTGCAGTAGTGTCTTCTAGTAGACCCAGTGACATGTAATGAACTGCAGTAGTGTCTTCTAGTAGACCCAGTGATATGTGATGAACTGCAGTAGTGTCTCCTAGTAGACCCAGTGATATGTGATGAACTGCAGTAGTGTCTTCTAGTAGATCCAGTGATATGTGATGAACTGCAGTAGTGTCTTCTAGTAGACCCAGTGATATGTGATGAACTGCAGTAGTGTCTTCTAGTAGATCCAGTGATATGTGATGAACTGCAGTAGTGTCTTCTAGTAGACCCAGTGATATGTCATGAACTGCAGTAGTGTCTTCTAGTAGATCCAGTGATATGTGATGAACTGCAGTAGTGTCTTCTAGTAGACCCAGTGATATGTGATGAACTGCAGTAGTGTCTTCTAGTAGATCCAGTGATATGTGATGAACTGCAGTAGTGTCTTCTAGTAGACCCAGTGATATGTGATGAACTGCAGTAGTGTCTTCTAGTAGACTGAGTGATATGTGATGAACTGCAGTAGTGTCTTCTAGTAGACCCAGTGATATGTGATGAACTGCAGTAGTGTCTTCTAGTAGACCCAGTAATATGTAAGGAACTGCAGTAGTGTCTTCTAGTAGACTAAGTGATATGTGATGAACTGCAGTAGTGTCTTCTAGTAGACCTAGTGATATGTGATGAACTGCAGTAGTGTCTTCTAGTAGACCCAGTGATATGTGATGAACTGCAGTAGTGTCTTCTAGTAGACTAAGTGATATGTGATGAACTGCAGTAGTGTCTTCTAGTAGACCTAGTGATATGTGATGAACTGCAGTAGTGTCTTCTAGTAGACCCAGTGATATGTGATGAACTGCAGTAGTGTCTTCTAGTAGATCCAGTGATATGTGATGAACTGCAGTAGTGTTCTAGTAGATCCAGTGATATGTGATGAACTGCAGTAGTGTCTTCTAGTAGACCCAGTGATATGTCATGAACTGCAGTAGTGTCTTCTAGTAGACTGAGTGATATGTAAGGAACTGCAGTAGTGTCTTCTAGTAGACCCAGTAATATGTGATGAACTACAGTAGTGTCTTCTAGTAGACCCAGTGATATGTGATGAACTGCAGTAGTATCTTCTAGTAGACTGAGTGATATGTGATGAACTGCAGTAGTGTCTTCTAGTAGACCCAGTGATATGTGATGAACTGCAGTAGTGTCTTCTAGTAGATCCAGTGATATGTGATGAACTGCAGTAGTGTCTTCTAGTAGACCCAGTGATATGTGATGAACTGCAGTAGGGTCTTCTAGTAGACTAAGTGATATGTGATGAACTGCAGTAGTGTCTTCTAGTAGACCCAGTAATATGTGATGAACTACAGTAGTGTCTTCTAGTAGACCCAGTATTATGTGATGAACTGCAGTAGTGTCTTCTAGTAGACCCAGTGATATGTCATGAACTGCAGTAGTGTCTCCTAGTAGACCCAGTGATATGTGATGAACTGCAGTAGTGTCTTCTAGTAGACTAAGTGATATGTGATGAACTGCAGTAGTGTCTTCTAGTAGACCCAGTGATATGTGATGAACTGCAGTAGTGTCTTATAGTAGACCCAGTATTATGTGATGAACTGCAGTAGTGTCTTCTAGTAGACCCAGTGATATGTAAGGAACTGCAGTAGTGTCTTCTAGTAGACCCAGTGATATGTGATGAACTGCAGTAGTATCTTCTAGTAGACTGAGTGATATGTGATGAACTGCAGTAGTGTCTTCTAGTAGACCCAGTGATATGTGATGAACTGCAGTAGTGTCTCCTAGTAGATCCAGTGATATGTGATGAACTGCAGTAGTGTCTTCTAGTAGACCCAGTGATATGTGATGAACTGCAGTAGTGTCTTCTAGTAGACTAAGTGATATGTGATGAACTGCAGTATTGTCTTCTAGTAGACCCAGTGATATGTGATGAACTGCAGTAGTGTCTTCTAGTAGACCCAGTGATATGTGATGAACTGCAGTAGTGTCTTCTAGTAGATCCAGTGATATGTGATGAACTACAGGAGTGTCTTCTAGTAGATCCAGTGATATGTGATGAACTGCAGTAGTGTCTTCTAGTAGACCCAGTGATATGTCATGAACTGCAGTAGTGTCTTCTAGTAGACTGAGTGATATGTAAGGAACTGCAGTAGTGTCTTCTAGTAGACCCAGTAATATGTGATGAACTACAGTAGTGTCTTCTAGTAGACCCAGTGATATGTGATGAACTGCAGTAGTATCTTCTAGTAGACTGAGTGATATGTGATGAACTGCAGTAGTGTCTTCTAGTAGACCCAGTGATATGTGATGAACTGCAGTAGTGTCTCCTAGTAGATCCAGTGATATGTGATGAACTGCAGTAGTGTCTTCTAGTAGACCCAGTGATATGTGATGAACTGCAGTAGTGTCTTCTAGTAGACCCAGTGATATGTGATGAACTGCAGTAGTGTCTTCTAGTAGACTAAGTGATATGTGATGAACTGCAGTAGTGTCTTCTAGTAGACCCAGTGATATGTGATGAACTGCAGTAGTGTCTTATAGTAGACCCAGCATTATGTGATGAACTGCAGTAGTGTCTTCTAGTAGACCCAGTGATATGTCATGAACTGCAGTAGTGTCTTCTAGTAGATCCAGTGATATGTGATGAACTGCAGTAGTGTCTTCTAGTAGACCCAGTGATATGTGATGAACTGCAGTAGTGTCTTCTAGTAGATCCAGTGATATGTGATGAACTGCAGTAGTGTCTTCTAGTAGACCCAGTGATATGTGATGAACTGCAGTAGTGTCTTCTAGTAGACTAAGTGATATGTCATGAACTGCAGTAGTGTCTTCTAGTAGACCCAGTGACATGTAATGAACTGCAGTAGTGTCTTCTAGTAGACCCAGTAATATGTAAGGAACTGCAGTAGTGTCTTCTAGTAGACTGAGTGATATGTGATGAACTGCAGTAGTGTCTCCTAGTAGACTGAGTATTATGTGATGAACTGCAGTAGTGTCTTCTAGTAGACCCAGTGATATGTAAGGAACTGCAGTAGTGTCTTCTAGTAGACCCAGTGATATGTGATGAACTGCAGTAGTGTCTTCTAGTAGACTGAGTGATATGTGATGAACTGCAGTAGTGTCTCCTAGTAGACTGAGTGATATGTCATGAACTGCAGTAGTGTCTTCTAGTAGACCCAGTGATATGTGATGAACTGCAGTAGTGTCTCCTAGTAGATCCAGTGATATGTGATGAACTGCAGTAGTGTCTTCTAGTAGACCCAGTGATATGTGATGAACTGCAGTAGTGTCTTCTAGTAGACCCAGTGATATGTGATGAACTGCAGTAGTGTCTTCTAGTAGACTAAGTGATATGTGATGAACTGCAGTAGTGTCTTCTAGTAGACCCAGTGATATGTGATGAACTGCAGTAGTGTCTTATAGTAGACCCAGTATTATGTGATGAACTGCAGTAGTGTCTTCTAGTAGACCCAGTGATATGTCATGAACTGCAGTAGTGTCTTCTAGTAGATCCAGTGATATGTGATGAACTGCAGTAGTGTCTTCTAGTAGATCCAGTGATATGTGATGAACTGCAGTAGTGTCTTCTAGTAGACCCAGTGATATGTGATGAACTGCAGTAGTGTCTTATAGTAGACTAAGTGATATGTCATGAACTGCAGTAGTGTCTTCTAGTAGACCCAGTGACATGTAATGAACTGCAGTAGTGTCTTCTAGTAGACCCAGTGATATGTAAGGAACTGCAGTAGTGTCTTCTAGTAGACTGAGTGATATGTGATGAACTGCAGTAGTGTCTCCTAGTAGACCCAGTGATATGTGATGAACTGCAGTAGTGTCTCCTAGTAGACCCAGTGATATGTGATGAACTGCAGTAGGGTCTTCTAGTAGACTAAGTGATATGTGATGAACTGCAGTAGTGTCTTCTAGTAGACCCAGTAATATGTGATGAACTACAGTAGTGTCTTCTAGTAGACCCAGTATTATGTGATGAACTGCAGTAGTGTCTTCTAGTAGACCCAGTGATATGTCATGAACTGCAGTAGTGTCTTATAGTAGACCCAGTATTATGTGATGAACTGCAGTAGTGTCTTCTAGTAGACCCAGTGATATGTCATGAACTGCAGTAGTGTCTTCTAGTAGATCCAGTGATATGTGATGA
>NC_092097.1:2767273-2962922 GCF_045679555.1 Salvelinus alpinus
TTCTCAATCAGAGACAGGTGTTTTGCGTTGTCTCTGATTGGGAACCATATTTAGGTAGCCTGTTTTGTATTGTGGGTTATTGTCTATGTGTAGTGTTTGTGTCAGCACTAGTTTTCATTAGCTTCACGTTTATTGTTTTGTATTAGTTTGTCAAGTGTTCTTCATTTTCGTCTTCGTTAAATAAATCAAGAATGTATTCATTCACGCTGCGCCTTGGTCCTCCTCTCTTCAACGTTACGACAAGCGTGACAGTAGTTAACCTAAGTTCAATCACAAAGGCTGGTCTGAGTGCATCTCCTCACAGTTTTATTCAGTAGTACCACACATTTCACTTTATCTTGAGCACTGTTGGAATTGATATGGGATTTATAAATTATATGCCTTACCCCAGAATGAGAGAGAATACACTTACAGCAAATCTCCTTGCTGAGGGTGGCGTTGATCATGGACTGCTTCTCGTGGTGAGCCTGATTTTCCGCATGTTATGCCTCATGTCTAAAACATTTGGAAAAGGGTTGTTTTACACAATGTCTATTTGATGAGTTGCTGACCTGTCCCTACTGGCTCGATGTGTTGTAATCTCCACAATATTACGCTCGTGCTCGGAACACACCTGATGTCCATGCACCAGATGGTATGAGAGATGCACTCCTATGGACTAGAAAACAAAGAGACATTTGGTCAGTGGAGGTCTTTTTCAATGCTGTATCACCATCTTTATCTGGACAGAAAACACATTGTTTATCGTAACACAAACACACCTTGGACAATGTGACAAGTTGTCTGTCACACATCCTCCCCCGCTCTGTATTACTCAGTATTGCTTGTGTCCATGTCAGACGGGGCGTTATTATTAAACTTACTAACTGCACCTGCTTCCTGACTCCATGTGTCTACGTTACGTGGTCCCTCAACACTCAATCCTCATGTTTGTTCTTGTTTCCCAATCAACAGTCTGGATCTTCCTCTTCTGCCATGGTGGATGAGCTACCTTTTCTTGGTAAATACATGACCATTTATTATTCTAACCAGAAAATAGCAGCTGCATTGTCAATGGGTTTCCGATCCGCCCATCTGCAAGACAGTTACTTTTGCTAGCTAAGTTGATGACTAAAATGGTAACATCTATAATAAAATACCATAACCCACAGACTTCACTATAGTAAGGGTAAAATAAACAGATCAATACCCAATCTGCACATCTAAATTCCTATGTGGATGGGACATTTCTGCTGGGATGGCCGACTTATATGGAATGCTCAACTAGATGAACATGTCTGTCTATGGTACTATCTGCACAAAGAGAAGTGTTGTGTTACTTCTGGTTTTAATTCTCAAGAGGAAAGTTATAACCCTCAGCCGTGAGGTCACTGAGGAAGACCAGTAGTTATAGGGGGCTCGTCTGAAAGGGACTGACATGCAGGGATGGAACATAAGGATTTTGGACACTGGCCAGCAGACCACAATTTCTACTAGCCCGGGTAACAGTCAGGTCCTAAATCTGTGGCATGCAATGTTGATAAATGCAAAATTTCACTACTGTCAGGCTAGTTTGGCACATTGTATACTAGCCCAGTCTGAAAAAACAAAGGCTCGTGCTAGCTTAAATTCCATCCCTGCTGACATGTATAAATGACTTCCAGGCCATTTGATTAGTCAGGTACAACAGATGCACTCGAGGAACAAAACCGTTTGTGTTTTTTTATGGGAAAACATTATTAAGCCAGCAAGTCCTTTGTGAGCTAGCTAGCCAGCTGAAGTTTAGCTAGTTACATTAGCTCATCGTTCGTCTAGTCAGACTTTCCCCAGACCCCACGGGTGGTGACATTCTAGCTAGTTCACCAGGGCATGAATATTTCATATTTAACGTTTGTTAGTTAGCGCTTACGTTAGGCACATTTGCTAACATGTCACTGCCTGTCGGGAAAGTCTGACCAAACCACGGTGAGATACAGTGCAACGTTAGCTAGTTAATGTAGCCAACCAAGCTGCGTAACTAGCTAGCCCACCAGGCAATATTTAGCTAGCTATATCCCTGTCCTGCTGGGCTAACAATAGCTACCATGTCACCACGTGAAAAAGTATGACTACACAAACCGTGAGTTAACTAGCTGGCTAGCTCACAAGGACTTATCAATAACAAAAGGTCACAAGTCATTATGCTAACCTATGCTGGTTTTATTTTTACTTGTAAGGAAGGTAACGTGCGTTGTACACAACTACAGTCAGTGGTTATCTAGCTAATATTCATAAGCATCTAGCTAACCACAGATCTTTGACCTAACTAAAAAAGCTTGTCAGCAGCTAGCAAACAGGGTTTACCTCATCACACAGCTCCAGCGACGTACTTATTGGAGTAGTGGTTACAATACGATACATAGCACAGAACCATCCTTGCTTCTGATTGACGGAGAGACCTAAGGTTAGCTAGTAAGCTATGAAGGCCAGGGTAATTCAAAACATATTAATACAATTTTTTTGAACAAGTACACACGAGAAATACGCAATACCAATTATTTACACATGAAACTAAAAAGGCTATAATATCGACTTGCTACTTGTCGATGTGAGTTTGCATTAAGAAATGTGGTGGTTTTCCCAATCAGCGCCTTGAGTTATGTCAATGCTTGTGACAGATTGTAAGGACTGGGTGTCGGAGTGCGAAGTCAAACGCAGGAAACAGAGGGTGCAATAACAAATGTTCCCTTTTAATGAACACTGAGAAACTACAGTCACCCTTCTAATACACTGGGTGCTCACAAAAAACTACCCCAGACACGGGGGGAATGAAAGCAGTCCAGTAACCACGTAGACACGTAGTTCAAAACAGACACCACGCTTAACAACTAACAATCCCGCACAAAGAACCAGGCGGGCCGGCTGACTGATAAGCCCAACTAATTACCAACAAATGAAAACAGGTGTAACCAATGAACACATAAGGAGGGGGAGAAAATGATCAGTGGCAGCTAATAGGCCGGTGACGACGACCGCCGAGCGCCACCCGAACGGGAAGGAGAGCCTGCCTCGGTCGGAGTCGTGACACAGATTGTGTAGTTCTGTATGATAGCCACCTTCGTGGCTAATTAGCTTTTCATTTTTGTGGGGAAATTACAGGCGAATATATTGGTACAAATTACCTTGTCCAGAGAGATTTGCGCGGTTATTAAAATATCACGCCAGGGTAAGCCTACACGAAACATAGACCTTATATGAAGTAGTTCTAAAATCCCCTATGGAAAAATGTATGGTGGAAAAACAAATGTATTATGACTCATACTGTGGTACTCAATTGCTCCTCCATTGTTCCCCGAGCAATGGGAGAGGCTGATGACATCACAAAATTACAATCACACCAACTCCTTGAAGTTTGCAGTGTCTAAAAAAACACTATTTTGCTCAAAACATATTTTTATCCTTTAGTGTGAGTACTGTATTTATACTTGGGATATTGCTTTTCAACAGGAAAAGTTCAAAAATCACTGGAGGATGTCTTTAAGTTAGGGTGAGACTGCATTTAGACAAGGTGTGTGTTTTGGTCTATATGTGGCTCAAGATGGCAAAGGTCTCAACCCCTGATAGATCAACACATTTGAGATAAACAAACTCAGCTGGAGTGCCACCCACCACACACACACACAGCTGTGAAACAGCACATTAGCCTGGCTGCACGGTTCAGAGATCACGGCTGGAGGAACAGCAGAAAATGGGTTTGCCCCTGTCCAGGAGGCGGCTCATTGAGGGAACACATCACCCATTACAATCTCCATGGCTCTGTCCCAAATGGCACCCTATTCCCTACATAGTGCACTACTTTTGGCCAGGGCCCTAGTGCACTATATAGGGAATAGGGTGCCATTTGGGACGTAGACCGCCATCTCTCCGTTCGTTTAGGCGCTGCTGGCTGTTTTTTGATGCCATCTGGTAATGTGTGGCTGCCTCTTACTGCGAGTGAGAATCATGGAGGATGAGCCACCAGAAAGTGTTTGAGGAATATGAGAGCATGGGATAACATTTCACGACTAAGTGCTTGAAATCGTCTGCGTCACAAACACACACAAAATCATCGTCCCATCTTCTAAGCAAACAGAAGTGGCTGTAGCTAAATTATTTGGCAAATATTAATATGGAGAAAAGGTGAAAATAAGAGAGAAGTTATGAGTTGCTGAACTCCCCAAAGAGGATGAAAATAGAAATAAAGTAAGTTGTTCTCAGTGCCCAACACATCAGACAGTCTGAACCACTGATGGGGGGGAAACTAAAATATAGAGATTTAAAGTGTTTGTTTGTCTTACATGCTGAATCAGACCCAGCTTCATGACTGATCTCCTGCCAGTAAGGGGCCTCCTCATGCTTAAAGCCCCAGCAGGAAGCCCTCAGAAGTGAGCGAGTCAGCAACTTTCACACCCCCCCACCAAGAACCACGACACCCCAAAGCCTCTCCTCGCCCGCCCCACTCTTGACATTTGGGGAATCTTTATCGCCTAAACCCGAGACTCAAAGTGCTTGGATGGCTGATGCTATAATGCAATGAGTGCATGCCAGTAAGAAGATGCCATGGCGAGTGGGGCGGTCTGAAAAACGACCCCGACAGCAGCGGCCACCCGTGGGCTCGGCGGGGTTATCGATTAACTGACAGCCTCCTCGCTGATATATCACTTCCAAGAGGCTTGCCATTCCTACACAGGTGGCATCTGGTCGATTTGGTACAAGCTTTAAATCTAGCAGGCCTCGGCTTGTCTGATTGGCACCGTGGCGAAATGTCAATCTCCACGAAGAGCCACGGTGCGCTCCGGCTTGTGATCAACTCGTCATTTGGACTTTCAATTTCTATCGATTGCTTTTCCCTCCCCTCAAGCCATACAACACTGCACAGCCACCACAGCAAATCTGCCAAAATGTTGTCTGAGTAGACAAGTGTCAGATACCAGCTAACGCGACCTGCTGTTCTCGATGCCTTTGACTGCAGGCTGACAAATACAAGGCAATTTGTTCTGGTGGCCAATGAGGTGGTTAGCAAATTGCTTGTTCAGCTTGAATGTGAAAACTTTTTTCAATTTAATCATTTTCTATGCCTGCGTGCAGAGAATTGAACTTGTGCACCTCTTTTCCAAAGAATCAGAGACGCCTAAAGAAGACAAGAAGACTGCTTGAGCCTGCTATTTAAATTGAGCTCTTTTTATCAGTTTCTCTTGGTCTCTCCATTATTATCACATTTACACAAAATAATAAGCTATAAACCACATGAGAAGGACAGAAGGTAGAATCTTCCACAGGAATTATGTCCTCTGTTGTTACTGTACTGGCACAAAATCTAAATTAACCTTATAATAATTTCATTTGGAGAGAAACAATTAAGTAGGTTTAATATCATTCACAGTCCTAGGGGCTCATTTTATCTAGCAGTACAGTAAGCTTTAATCCCTTAATTCAATTTCAGTTTCACGTTCATAATTGTGCTGTCTTTTGAAACGGACTGCAGCTCAAAGTTAATTTAAAATCTGTCTCTGTGTCCTGCAATGCCCTCTTTCTGTGATTCTCACGGTCTCACTCACTACAAGCAAGTGAGTGTAGATTAGTTGTAACCTGATTATAAGATCAGTCTTGTTTGTTTGTTTGCCAGACTGCATATTCAAACATCCCATGCATCCTCCTAATCATGCAGAATGATCTCCTTTACTAACTAATTTCTATACAAATTATTGGTGAGGATGAGAGCTATAGAGATGAGAAAAAATGTCAGAATCCATTGAATAGTTGTAGAACATAGATACTCCCTAATAGCCAGAACAAAGCTTTCCTCATCAGCCAAATTGACTTTTTATCTCTATCGGACAACATTATGGACACAAGGATGGTCAGGAAACATTTTTAATGCAGCTTCTGTCCTCATCCCTTTCCAAGATTCGATTCTCCACAAACCTTGAACACCTGCTGCGTTGACTTTTGTCAGCCAATGAGGAAGTATCTGTTCTCTAGTAATCCTAAAGTCGCCAGACCAGACGTTCTGCTCTACTTTACACGCTCTCTGTCCCCTGTACTTGCCTCTACATTAAATATGAATACATTAAAGATGGTCTGCACCTCATGTGATTCCCAATTAACTATAAACATGTGGTACATTTTCCAGAGACGGATAACCAATGAAGCACACAATTAATGTAAGTCATTACTTTGCGCGTGTTACAGAATCCATGGGCAAAGCAGTGCGTCATGTCTGAGCACAACAATAGTTCAATCAGAAATGGATGAATACAGGGTAGAGAATTTCAAATAAGGGGTAGCTTTTCTGCCACTTTATTTTGATGAGTAGGCCTAATTCATTTAGAGTAATTAGTTGACAGCGCCAACTCTGTTTTTGTTCAGTGTGACACAGACGTGCCCCATTTGTCTACATCGCAGTGAAAATATAAATAACATTTGTGGAGCTGTGCCTCTGTGCCGGGCTTTCCGGGAGATGGGGACAAAACATCTCTCACTTCTGCCAATAGCTAATTGATTTGGCTGGGGCCGATCTGTTGTACTTACTTGAGAAGTTCATTTGGTTCATTTTTTATTTTGTTCGGCTAACTGCCTCTCTGATTAAAACTGCCAGAGCTGCTGAATGGGTCAGCTGAATTAATTCCTCACACCCCAATGTGCCTCAATCAAACACATATTTGAGTAGAGTAACTAAATGAGCGATGCATACACACAGTTGGCTCCTGATGAGTGCACTTTGAATGAATGCATATTGCATCACCAGTCCCATCATCGCGAGATAGTGTGACATTTGACTGTCGCACAGGACCGACGCCTACTTGCGTACATAAGACGATGTCATCTCACTTCAAAACACTTGTTCTACCATTGATAACTGCAAGCTCACATTCAAAATATTCTAAATAGTCCCAAGCTATTGCATTTATAAGGACTTGATTGTCACTTAAAACCAAAATCATACACAACACCACATTGAAAAGCTCTTAACTTGCCTAATTTCGAAAACATATTAGCTCCAATACCCACAAATGTTATCTAATAATTATACTAAGCTGTTGGCACTTATTTGGACCCTGCTGCAAAGCAGACTTTCCTTTCCTGTCTAGATAATGGTGTTGACTTTCACACTGTCATAACAATCCAAACAAAGCAAAGACAATGTGGAAAATGACTGTAAAAGACAATTAATGCAGTTGAAGTCACACTCACAATAGGGTGCAGGGGGATTGCACTGCTTTTCATATTTGAGGACGGCATTCAAATATGTGAGAAAAAAAACAAGTGAAATGATTAGTGAGGAATAACTTCATAAGCTGCTTACTGGGAAGACAAGGAAGTGATTAGGACCCACCAGCGGAGTGTCAGGTGTAATCCCACTATATTGCCTGTTTAGCTGATGTCTTACTCTCGAGGAGAAAGCTCTCCTGCTGGTGCCTCCGAACAAATTCATATCGCTGCTGACATTACTCATCTCATTCTTGATATGGGTTCCTATTTTGTGTAACTTTCTCTTTCTCTGCAATAAATGTATCTACAATAACGTGTTCAGCTGACACATTTCACACCATTGATTAGCAGACCTATTTTAACATTGATGACTCTTTTACAGATCCTTGAGTTCATTTTGACCTTTTCTGTGATCTGTTGATATAGTAACCCGAGGACCAAACAACAAAAATGGACAGACAAGAATTGTGAAAATAAACCGCAAGATTCCTGGGATGATATAGAGAATAGATATTTAGATTATATAGACCAATCAAGTTTGATTGATTGGTTATTTGGTTGATTTGATATAATATCCAGTGTCTACTCTGTGCCTTCTCTATGCATCAATTATTGCATTCAAATGTGACGCAAATCAGTGTAAGGATCTCACTTGTCTGCATTGACACCCTTTGCACATGTTAAATACATGGATTATGTCACAAGCAACACCCTAAGATGCATGCATGAGGGAAGTCATATGCATCACTTAAATTATAGTAAAAGGAAATGAGTTCATTTTAAAGCCATTATGGCACTGTTACTCCCATTTTCCATCAAACTGACATGTTACGAATAAAATGCTGTGAGTGATGATGTAGTGCACATACAAATATTTTTTGTGCTTTAGTTTCCATGGGACCGAATAAAGAGCAGAAGTTCAATGCGATCCATCACATTTTTAACTCTATTGATGGTTTTGCCACAAACTTGCCCAATCTGGTTTTGGCGCAAGCTCTCTAGACAACAGTTCACTGATAAAGTGGCAGACTAGGTTTTGATGAGATGTGGATAATTGATAGCAAAGCATCAATCATCATGTCACCAGCATTCAAAAAAAAAAAAAAAATGTATTGGAAATGATCATCAAGCTGATCACTGTCTATCACTTAACCACCATGAAGTTTATCATAATTTATTTCTTCTGTCTATAGACTCATTGCTTTTCCACATCGTAGTGGTCGTACCACTTAGCATATCATTGCGTGACTACTAGTTTACATCAATATGATGGTTTATTATCAATATTTACACATAAAGGAGTTTCCACTGTAATTGTCGCATAATTAATTTTACAGACACAAAAAGATCCCACCATGTCGAAAGAACGAATTGTCTGTCGACATTCATGAACTTGTATCGACACTTCATTTTTTACACCTGTCGTGAATTTGTTTTATATGCCATGACTTTACTCGCGTAAAAACTGGATGGAAACATTATAGAGAACCATTGAGGAAAATTGGAATTGATTTAATTAAAAAGGAATTGACTCAAACCCTGATCTGAAAGTATCCACCTGTTGCCACTATCTGTATGAGAGAGTATGGAAAATATATACAGTTGAAGTTGGAAGTTTACATAGACCTTAGCCAAATAAATTTAAACTCAGTTTTTCACAATTCCTGACATTTAATCCCAGTAAAAATTCCCTGTTTTAGGTCAGTTAGGATCACCACTTTATTTTAAGAATGTGAAATGTCAGAATAATAGCTGAGAGAATGATTTATTTCAGCTTTTATTTCTTTCATCACATTCCCAGTGGGTCAGAAGTTTACATACACTCAATTAGTATTTGGTAGCATTGCCTATTCTGCCCTTGAGTTGTGTTCCTATGCAAAACGTTTATGCTGTGAAACTGCAAAATACAGAAAATAATATACTTTAGTATTCTATTCACACCGACATACTGTAGCTGTACATTATACATTTGAAGTTGCATAAATTTGTGTGAGTAAATGCAACCAACCAACATTGATATGTAAGCAACTCTATCAATAACAAGATTATCATCACTAGCTAAATGCAAACTTACAAACACATATTTTGGGAGGCTGAAGCGTGACAAGAAATAACTACACTGAAAGACCTGCACCTAGCGTTGTTTTTAGCTGCTTCTATGCGTGCAGAACGAATTCTCTACTTCCTGTTTGCGTACAGTATTTCTAAGTACCCGAAAGCTCCACTAGGGGGTGAATAACACCATGGAACACAATGAAAATCCATCTTAACCATAAAATAATCTGTTACCTTCTAACAGCACACTCACCTCCTGGTATAATGAAATTGTGCCACTATGAAATAAAACATAAAGAAACAAATAATGTCCTTCTTTCTATTTTTATCTTTTGTCTCTCGGATGCTTCAGAAAGAAGAACAACAATCTCTGAGATTGGTCTCAGAAACACCTTAACAGCTCCTTGCTTGACAATTTTTAGTTCTACTTTCCTAACCTTTTTGTCAGTACTGGGAAAGGTTTTGACCACTGGCCAGACATTTCTGTGCGCCTGACTGTCTTTCAATAAGACAACATCTCCTTTTACATTTGGCTTTTCTGCTGTCCATTTTCTGCGTCTCCACAGCTGGTGTTGTCTGCACCGTCATGGAAGGATCTGGCAACATGAATGAGTCGTGCTGTGGCTCGATTGAGAGCTTTTCAGCTTGAGAACCTCTCAAAGCGATGAGAGCCGAGTTGAGCTCCAGAAACCTTAGTGGCGAAGACAGTGACGTCGGGTCGAATCTCTGCGTCTGCGTGAGGCTCTACAAGGTCAAAACTTATGTTCTCAGGCTCACTTGAGTTTGTTTGGGTCAGGAAAGGTGGACCTGAGAACCAACTGGTGTGCTTTAAGAGTGCAGCAAGTATAGGCCTGGTTGCATGTTCTGCTGGATTGCTGTCAGTGTTTACATAACACCACTGATCTGGATGGGTAGACTTCCTGATGCGAGTTACCCTATTGGCAACATACAGTACATATAGAATCTTTTGGTGACATTGTGGATGTAACCGAGAACTACCTTACTGTCTGTGTAGAACTTGGCTGCATTTACATCAATGTCCATTTAATCTCTGATCAGTTCATACATCTCAATAGCTAGCACAGCCGCACAAAGTTCTAGGCGTGGGATAGTGTGGGCCGGATGAGGGGCCAATTTTGATTTTCCCATGACAAATCCAACATGGCATTGACCTTCCGAGTCAATAACTCTCAGGTAGGCTACCGCCCCTATGGCTACTGTAGAGGCATCCGAGAAGATGTGTAGCTCTCTTCTTTGAGTGGTAGACAAGGAGACTGGGATGTAGGTCCGCTGAATATAAATATGTTCCAACTCCATCAAAGATTCCTTCCACACTTTCCACTCCTCTTCTTGTTCTGTGGGAAGAGGGGCATCCCACTCACTCTGATCAGAAGAGAGTTCTCTGATTAAGGCTTTACCTTGCATTGTTATTGGAGCCACGAACCCAAGGGGGTCATAAAGCCTATTCACTGTGGACAGGATGCCTCTCCGCGTAAAAGGCTTCTCATTGTGGGACACCTGGAATGAGAAGCTGTCTGTTTCCAGGTTCCAGGAAAGTCCCAGACTCCGTTGAAAGGGGAGAGGATCCACTCCTAGGTCCAGATCTGTTAAGTCTTTTGCACGGTCCTCCATGGGGAAGGCTTCCATAACTGTTTTGCTATTGGATGCAATCTTGTGTAGATTCATGTTGGACTCCGCCAACATTGCTTGTGTTTTTCTAAGAATGTTGATAGCTTCTTCTGTAGTAGCTACTGATGTCAGCCCATCATCGACATAGAAGTTCCTCACTACATATTGCTTGGGTTCTGACCCGTGTTCCTTCTCACAATGTAGAGCTGCTCGTCTCATGCAGTAGATGGCTACGGCTGGTGAGGGGCTGTTCCCAAATACATGGACTTTCATCCTGTACTCAGTTATGTTTCTATCTGGGTTGTTGTCTTCATACCAGAGAAACCTTAAGTAATCTCTGTGATCCTCACGTACACCAAAACAGTAAAACATTTTTTGCACATCTGCCATTAGTGCAATGCAATCCTTGCAGGAGCGCATTAGGACACCCAAGAGTGTGTTGTTTAAGTCTGGACCACTGAGCAGAACATCGTTAAGTGACACGCCTTGACACTTACAACTGGAGTCAAATACTACTCTTATTTGTTCAGGCTTTTGTGGATGGTAAACACCAAATATGGGCAGATACCAGCGTTCTTTGTCTCCCTCTAATGGCGGAGAAGGTGCGTCGTTATCCAGCATCTTTTGCATGAAGTCAATAAAATGACGCTTCAATGTCAGGCTTTTTGTCTAAAGTCCTGCGAAGTGATGTGAGATGGTTCATGGCCTGCTCCCTGTTATTAGGAAGGCGACGTCTAGTGGGGCGAAAGGGTAGTGGAGCCACCCAGTTGTTTCCATCATCCTGGAAAACCTGTTTGTCCATCATGTCCAAGAAGGCTTTGTCCTCCACTGATGGTGCTGGTTTATCATCGTCTTGTGTTTTGTCGAACACGGAACATCCCAGGCTGTCTGTGTTCACAGTTGTGCTTGGATCTCTCGAGTGCACTGTAGAGGGAGAGATGTGTTTCTGAGCTACGCTGTTGTAGTTCTCTTTTACCTGGATGATGTCAGGGCAAGGGCTCAGATAGGATGTGCGACCATTTTGAAGTATGTTTGTCCTGAACACGTAAACATTGGCTGGTCGGTGAGCCGTTCCCAGACAGACCTCACCCACGATGACCCACCCGAGGTCGAGTCGCTGTGCATAAGGAGTGTCGTGGGGCCCATTGATTTGCTCTCGTACCTTGTGTACCCTTAAGATGTCTCGTCCTAAGAGCAGGAGGATGGGAGCGTCTGGCCTACAGCTGGAATTTGTCCATAACTGGTTGCAGATGGGAATGATGATACGCAATGTCGGGGGAGGGAATCTCCATCCTATCGTCTGGCATCATATCACACTCTATCAGAGTAGGGAGAATAAGCTGCATGTGTCCATCTATAGACTCCACCATGAAGTTGATGGCTCTCCTGCCTGAAGTCTCTGTTACCCCAGAACAGGTCTTCATGATGTATGGAGCAGAGTTGTCATTGATGTTGAAGAGATTGAAAAACTCTGTCTTGGCCAGAGATTTGTTACTCTGTTCATCAAGCACTACATACATTTTGACAGCTTTCTCTCTTTTCCCAGCTGGATAAGCTTTGACTAGGCATATTTTTGAACATGATCTTGGATTGACTGCCTCACCACAGATCTCCGTACACTTTGAGGTGACAGATAGAAGAGCATCGTCACCTTGCTCCCCGCAATGCTCGTTCTCTGCTGTAGCGGTATCTGTATTTGAAGGGGCCTGGATGCAGAGCAGCAAGATGTCTGTTGCTGTCGCACTCAGAGCACTTGATTGACACCTTACAGTCTTTAGTTCTGTGCTGAGTTGACCCACAACGTCGGAAACAAATGCCGTTCTCTTTGAGATATGATTGGCGCTCATCTAGAGTTTGGTACCTAAACCCAAGACACTTTTTAAGAGGATGAGGCTTGTCATGTATTGGGCAGTGATGGTCAGGGCTTTCAACCTTTGTCTTACTGGGTTTGGTTTGGTGGTCTGAGGGCTCAGATGACACATATGTTTTGTATACAGTCACAGGTTTCTTGCTGCTGCACCTGGCAGGTTTCTCACTTTTCATAGACACCTGGTTAGTTGAGGTGTAGAGGGTGAAACTGGGGTCGTTTCTAGTTTTCGCCTGGTTCCTGATGAATCTCGAGAAGAACGAGAATGGACGTCAGAGGACAAAAATCAGTTAACCACCTAACTGAGGAACTCAATTTAACCTTGCCCATACCCTAGATGCAGTTGCACCCCTAAAAACTAAAAACATTTGTCATAAGAAACTAGCTCCCTGGTATACAGAAAATACCCGAGCTCTGAAGCAAGCTTCCAAAAAATTGGAACGGAAATGGCGCCACACCAAACTGGAAGTCTTCCGACCAGCTTGGAAAGACAGTACCGTGCAGTTTCGAAGAGCCCTCACTGCTGCTCGATCATCCTATTTTTCCAACTTAATTGATGAAAATAAGAACAATCCGAAACTTATTTTTGATACTGTTGCAAAGCTAACTAAAAAGCAGCATTCCCCAAGTGAGGAAGGCTTTCACTTCAGCAGTAATACATTCATGAACTTCTTTGAGGAAAAGATCATGATCGTTAGAAAGCAAATTACGAACTCCTCTTTAAATCTGAGTATTCCTCCAAAGCTCAGCTGTCCTGAGTCTGCACAACTCTGCCAGGACCTAGGATCAAGAGAGACACTCAAGTGTTTTAGTACATTATCTCTTGACACAATGATGAAAATAATCATGGCCTCTAAACCTTCAAGCTGCATACTGGACCCTATTCCAACTAAGCTACTAAAAGAGCTGCTTCCTGTGCTTGGCCCTCCTATGTTGAACATAATAAACATCTCTCTATCCACTGGATGTGTACCAAACTCACTAAAAGTGGCAGTAATAAAGCCTCTCTTGAAAAAGCCAAACCTTGACCCAGAAAATATAAAAAACTATCGGCCTATATCGAATCTTCCATTCCTCTCAAAACATTTTGAAAAAGCTGTTGTGCAGCAACTCACTGCCTTCCTGAAGACAAACAATGTATACGAAATGCTTCAGTCTGGTTTTAGACCCCATCATAGCACTGAGACTGCACTTGTGAAGGTGGTAAATTACCTTTTAATGGCGTCAGACCGAGGCTCTGCATCTGTCCTCGTGCTCCTAGACCTTAGTGCTGCCTTTGATACCATCGATCACCACATTCTTTTGGAGAGATTGGAAACCCAAATTGGTCTACACGGACAAGTTCTGGCCTGGTTTAGATCGTATCTGTCGGAAAGATATCAGTTTGTCTCTGTGAATGGTTTGTCCTCTGACAAATCAACTGTACATTTCGGTGTTCCTCAAGGTTCCGTTTTAGGACCACTACTGTTTTCACTATATATTTTACCTCTTGGGGATGTCATTCGAAAACATAATGTTAACTTTCACTGCTATGCGGATGACACACAGCTGTACATTTCAATGAAACATGGTGAAGCCCCAAAATTGCCCTCGCTAGAAGCCTGTGTTTCAGACATAAGGAAGTGGATGGCTGCAAACGTTCAACTTTTAAACTCGAACAAAACAGAGATGCTTGTTCTAGGTCCCAAGAAACAGAGATATTCTGTTGAATCTGACAATTAATCTTGATGGTTGAAAAGTTGTCTCGAGCTTTTTTCCATCTACGTAACATTGCACAAATCAGAAACTTTCTGTCCAAAAATGATGCAGAAAAATGTATCCATGCTTTTGTTACTTCTAGGTTAGACTACTGCAATGCTCTACTTTCCGGCTACCCGGATAAAGCACTAAATAAACTTCAGTTAGTGCTAAATACGGCTGCTAGAATCCTGACTAGAACCAAAAAATGTGATCATATTACTCCAGTGCTAGCCTCCCTACACTGGCTTCCTGTTAAGGCAAGGGCTGATTTCAAGGTTTTACTGTCCTACAAAGCATTACATGGGCTTGCTCCTACCTATCTTTCCGATTTGGTCCTGCCGTACATACCTACACGTATGCTACGGTCACAAGACGCAGGCCTCCTAATTGTCCCTAGAATTTCTAAGCAAACAGCTGTAGGCAGGGCTTTCTCCTATAGAGCTCCATTTTTATGGAATGGTCTGCCTACCCATGTGAGAGACGCAGACTCGGTCTCAACCTTTTAAGTCTTTACTAAAGACTCATCTCGAGTGGGTCAAATGATTGAGTGTAGTCTGGCCCAGGAGTGTGAAGGTGAACGGAAAGGCTCTGGAGCAACGAACCGCCCTTGCTGTCTCTGCCTGGCCGGTTCCCCTCTCTCCACTGGGATTCTCTGCCTCTAACCCTATTACAGGGGCTGAGTCACTGGCTTACTGGTGCTCTTCCATGCCGTCCCTAGGAGGGGTGCGTCACTTGAGTGGGTTGAGTCACTGACGTGATCTTCCTGTCTGGGTTGGCGCCCCCCTTTGGGTTGTGCCGTGGCGGAGATCTTTGTGGGCTATACTCAGCTGGTTGGTGGTTGAGAATATCCCTCTAGTGGTGTGGGGGCTGTGCTTTGGCAAAGTGGGTGGGGTTATATCCTTCCTGTTTGGCCCTGTCCGGGGGTATCATCGGATGGGGCCACAGTGTCTCCTGACCCCTCCTGTCTCAGCCTCCAGTATTTATGCTGCAGTAGTGTATGTGTCGGGGGGCTAGGGTCAGTTTGTTATATCTATAGTACTTCTCCTGTCTTATCCGGTGCCCTGTGTGAATTTAAGTATGCTCTCTCTAATTCTCCCTATCTCTCTTTCTTTCTCTCTCTCAGAGGACCTGAGCCCTAGGACCATGCCTCAGGACTACCTGGCATGATGACTCCTTGCTGTCCCCAGTCCACCTGGCTGTGCTGCTGCTCCAGTTTCAACTGTTCTGCCTGCGGCTATGGAACCCTGACCTGTTCACCGGACGTGCTACCTGTCCCAGACCTGCTGTTTTCAACTCTCTAGAGACAGCAGGAGCGGTAGAGATACTCTTAATGATTGGCTATGAAAATCCAACTGACATTTACTCCTGAGGTGCTGACTTGCTGCACCCTCGACAACTACTGTGATTATTATTATTTGACCATGCTGGTCATTTATGAACATTTGAACATCTTGGCCATGTTCTGTTATAATCTCCACCCGGCACAGCCAGAAGAGGACTGGCCACCCCTCATAGCCTGGTTCCTCTCTAGGTTTCTTCCTAGGTTTTGGCCTTTCTAGGGAGTTTTTCCTAGCCACCGTGCTTCTACACCTGCATTGCTTGCTGTTTGGGGTTTTAGGCTGGGTTTCTATACAGCACTTTGAGATATCAGCTGATGTAAGAAGGGCTATATAAATACATTTGATTTGATTGATATATATATTTCATTTTTTTCACGAACATTAACGTGTGTAGGGAGATACCGGTGTAGGTAGATGTGAAAGGAAGATACAAATGATTTGTTGCAAGTTGGGGAGGGGGGTTTCACACCTAGCTCAGCTATTAGACAATTATTTAGTAAAGGTTGAATAGTCTATTGTTCAGATAATATCCCATCCTGCTACGCTTGTGAAAAACTAATAATAATACTTTTCCCCCTTTCCACATGTTAAAGATTCCAATTGATAAAGTATTTTTAGCCACAATCGGCTCCAACCCCAATTAATACATTTGGGCACAGTCGATAGCATGCTGGACTTCGGGCAAGAATGTTGAGGGTTTGAAACCTGCTCCCTGCTTGTTTCATTACATTATTATGCTGGTCTCAGAGCAAATAGCCTGGATTGTTACTCCCATCTCATTCCTCGCCCTCTTCCACGCGTCATTCTCCGCCTGAGTGGCTTGCTTGTGGGCATGTTGGCAGGATATGGCAGAATCTTCGGTTGTGAGTCAAGAATTCAGCATAGCAAGTTTGTATGAAGGTCTGGTTATTCACAGGCAAATAGTGATATGCTCTAAACCGCTCTAGTGACAAACAAACTTTGCTGTCCTGTTTTCAATTATCCACATGGCTGGGAGAACCTCCTCAGATTAATGCAGAAGAAGGGAGTTAGATATGCATAGGAAGTGTAGTGTACAGTTTTTTTCTGTATATATGAATTACAAATCAGCCTTTACTTAAATCATGTTTCTAGTCTATTGCATAGTTACAATGTGTAATCATTGATGTCCCAGGAGCAGGAGTGGTAAAACACTGTTTAAGTGTATAATAGTAATACATACATGCAGACACAGCATCATTCAAATAATGGAGTTTGATACACCTGGTATTGGATATGACTGAAAAAAAAACTTGCTAAATAGGGATTTTCTTAAATCAACTTTATGACAAAGAAATCTGCACAATCGTTTATCTCTACATTAACATATTCCTCTCACTTGTAAATTTTTTGCTTGACTCGTTATGACATAATTACTTTCATTTGCTTTTGTCAGCCATCTTTGCTGAAGAACTTCACCAGGGACGGGTGGCTCGCGTCACATTCGTCATTGGAACCACTCAATGTGATTGGTCATATAAAAATCTTGGGACCTAAATGCATAATGAGTGCTCTAACTTCCCCTTGCGGTGGTCGGGAGCAATGAAGCTGTGACGCTGGGTACCTCTAAGTCCCGCAATGTAAGCTCACAACTTTTAAAGGAGGAACCACTGTATATAGGGCAGCCTCTAAGGTGCAGGATTGAATAACCGGGTGGTAGCCGGCTAGTGATGGCTATTTAACCGTCTGATGGCCTTAAGATAGAAGCTGTTTTTCAGTCTCTCGGTCCCAGCTTTGATGCACCTGTACTGACCTCGCCTTCTGGATGGTAAGGGGGTGAACAGGCAGTGGCTTGGGTGGTTGATGTCCTTGATTATCTTTTTGGCCTTCCTGTGACATCGGGTGCTGTAGGTGTCCAGGAGGGCAGGCAGAGTGCCCCAAGTGATGCGTTGGGCAGAACACACCACCCTCTGGAGAGCCCTGCGGTTGCGGGCAGTGCAGTTGCCATACCAGGCGGTGATACAGCCTGACAGGATGCTCTCAATTGTGCATCTTTAAAAGTTTGTGACGGTCTTAAGAGCCAAATCAAATTTCTTCAGCCTCCTGGGATTGAAGGGATGCTGGTGGGCCTTCTTCACGACACTGTCTGTGTGGGTGGACAGTTTCAGATTGTCGGTGATGAGTACGCCGAGTATCACGAATACCACCGAAGGTGGCTCCCCTTCCTGTTCGGGTGGCGCTCGGCGGTCGTCGTTGCCGGTCTACTAGCTGCCACCGTATTTTTAGTAACTATGGTTTTGGGTTTGTTGCGCCTGTGTTTTGGGCTTCACCCATGTTTGTAACTGGTTACTTTACGAAAGAACATTGAAGCGTTTTTCCCGTCAACCTTCTGCTCTCTGCGTCTGACTCCACACCCATCACTCTCCAGACGTTACAGAAGCCCGCACCACGATATGGAGTCAGCAGGAGCAGCGACCAGCCCTCTCCCCACGATGGAGGAGAGAGTCTTTCATCATACGTCCATCCTCCATCGCATCGGATCAGCGATGGATCAAATGATGGAGAGGATGGACCGTTGGGAGAGGAGTGGTCTCCCTACTACCCCACCTACCCTCCCACCAGCAACTCTACCATCTTCTCCAGCGGGATCCGGTGCCAGCGCTCTGCGTATCACGCCTCCGAGGGAGTACGATGGAGCGGCGGCGGGGTGCCAGGGATTCCTGTTACAACTAGAGCTCTACCTGGCCACCGTTCGGCCGGCTCCCTTGGACGAGGAGAGCGTGAGTGTCCTCGTCTCCTGCCTGACGGGTAGAGCCCTGGAGTGGGCCAATGCCGTCTGGAACGGGCCCGACTCAGCGAAGGGCCACTACCCGGAGTTCACCCGCCGTTTCCGGGCCGTGTTCGATCATCCTCCGGAGGGCCGAGCGGCGGGTGAGAGGTTGTTCCATCTCCGGCAGGGGATGAGGAGCGCGCAGGACTTCGCGCTGGAATTCCGGACTTTAGCCGCTGGAGCGGGGTGGAACGACAGGGCCCTGATAGACCATTACTGGTGTAGCCTAAGAGAGGACGTCCGCAGGGAGCTGGCTTGTCGGGACACTACGCTCAGCTTGGATGAGCTGATCGACATGTCCATCCGGCTAGACCATCTGCTGGCTGCTTGCGGAGGTTCTGAAAGGATCCTGTCAGTTCCACCTCCTGGCCCTCCCGCTCCCATCCCGATGGAGCTAGGGGGGGCTGCATCTAGGGAGACCGGAGGAGGATGCTCCTCCTGTACTCATTGTGGCCGGAGAGGGCACACTTCCGGTCGGTGCTGGAGGAGTCCACCTGGGAGTCGAGAGGGCAAGCAGAACACTCCTCGGTCACCCCAGGTGAGTCAGCACCACAGTCTCCCAGAGCTTCCTGTTGGTCACATGTTTTTGTTAATTTGTTTTCTGAAGTTTTTCAGGCGCAGCGGGGAGTTTTATAGATCGCGGACTCGCTCAGAGGTTGAGGATTCCGTTAGTTAAGGTAGACTCCCCCCTTCCCCTTATACTACTTAGATAGTCGTCCATTAGGGTCAGGGCTGGTCAGGGAGGCCACGATTCCTCTGGAGATGATTACGCAGGGGAATCATAAGGAGCGGATTAGTCTGTTCCTTATCGATTCACCTGCGTTTCCGGTGGTGCTGGGGATTCCCTGGCTGGCTATTCACAATCCTAGGATTTTGTGGAAACAGGGAGCTCTCCAGGGGTGGTCTGATGAGTGTTCAGGCAGGTGTTTAGGAGTTTCCATCGGTGCGACAACGGTGGAGAGTCCAGACCAGGTTTCCACCGTGCGCATTCCTGCTGAGTATGCCGATTTGGCTATCGCCTTCAGTAAAAAGAAGGCAACCCTATTACCACCTCATCGACAGGGGGATTGCGTGATAAACCTCCAGGTAAACGCTGCACTCCCCAGGAGTCACGTGTATCCTTTGTCCCAGGAGGAGACGTTGGCTATGGAGACATATGTCACGGAAGCCCTGGGACAGGGGTACATTCGGCCCTCCATGTCACCCGTCTCCTCGAGTTTCTTTTTCGTGAAGAAAAAGGATGGTGGTTTACGTCCGTGTATTGATTATCGAGGTCTAAATTCCATCACGGTGGGTTTCAGTTATCCACTACCTCTCATCGCTACGGCGGTGGAATCATTTCACGGGGCGCGATTCTTCACGAAACTGGACCTCAGGAGCGCATATAATCTGGTGCGTATTCGGGAGGGAGATGAGTGGAAAACCGCGTTTAGTACCACATCTGGCCATTATGAGTACCTCGTCATGCCGTACGGGTTAAAGAATGCTCCAGCCATCTTTCAATCCTTTGTTGATGAGATTCTCAGAGACCTGCACGGACAGGGTGTAGTGGTGTATATTGACGACATCTTGATTTACTCCGCTACACGCGCCGCGCATGTGTCTCTGGTACGCAAGGTTCTTGGGCGATTGCTGGAGCATGACCTGTACGTGAAGGCGGAGAAATGTGAGTTTTCCAAACGAGCCGTTTCCTTCCTGGGTTATCGCATTTCCACCTCGGGGGTGGTAATGGAGGGTGACCGCGTAATTGGCCGACTCCGACCACGGTAAAGGAGGTGCAGCGGTTTTTAGGGTTTGCCAATTACTACCGGAGGTTTATCCGGGGCTTTGGTCAGGTAGCGGCTCCTATTACCTCACTGCTGAAAGGGGGGCCGGTGCATTTGCAGTGGTCAGCAGAGGCGGACGGGGCTTTCCGTCGTTTGAAGGCGCTGTTCACCCGACGCGCCAGTGTTGGCGCATCCGGACCCTTCTTTGGCATTCATCGTAGAGGTGGACGCATCCGAGGCTGGGGTTGGAGCGGTGCTCTCACAGCGCTCGGGTACGCCACCGAAGCTCCGCCCCTGTGCTTTTTTTTCAAAGAAGCTCGGGCCAGCGGAGCGGAATTATGATGTGGGGGATAGGGAGCTGTTGGCCATGGTTAAGGCCCTGAAGGTGTGGAGACACTGGCTTGAGGGGGCTAAGCACCCTTTCCTCATCTGGACTGACCACCGTAACCTGGAGTATATCCGATCAGCTAGGAGACTGAATCCTCGTCAGGCAAGGTGGGCCATGTACTTCACCCGATTTCGTTTTACGATCTTGTATCGACCAGGTTCCGTCAATACTAAGGCCGACGCGCTGTCCCGCCTATATGACACTGATGACTGGTCCATCGATCCTACTCCCATCAATCCGCTGCCAAGCTGGTAGCACCGGTAGTATGGGAGGTGGACGCGGACATCGAGCGGGCACTAAGGGATGAACCTGCGCCTCCACAGTGCCCGGAGGGTCGTAGGTACGTGCCGCTCGCTGTTCGTGATCAATTGATTCGGTGGGCTCATAGTCTACCCTCGTCAGGTAACCCGGGTATTTCGAGGACGGTGCGAGGTCTTAGAGGGAAGTACTGGTGGCCTACCTTGTTGAGAGATGTGCGCTTCTATGTCTCCTCCTGTTCGGTGTGCGCCCAGAGTAAGGCTCCTAGGCACTTGCCACGGGGGAAATTACAACCCCTCCCCGTTCCACAACGGCCGTGGTCCCATCTATCGGTGTATTTTCTTACGGATCTTCCCCTGTCTCAGGGGAATACGACGATCCTGGTCGTTGTGGATCGGTTCTCGAAGTCCTGCCGTCTTATCCCTTTGCCCGGTCTCCCTACGGCCCTACAGACTGCGGAGGCACTGTTCACCCATGTCTTCCGGCACTACGGGGTGCCCGAGGATATCGTTTCTGATCGGGGTCCCCAGTTTACGTCACGAGTATGGAAGGCGTTTATGGATTGTCTGGGGTCTCGGTCAGCCTGACCTCGGGGTATCACCCGGAGAGTAATGGGCAGGTGGAAAGAGTGAACCAGGAGGTGGGTAGGTTTCTGAGGTCGTATTGCCAGGACCGGCCAGGGGAGTGGGCGAGATACATCCCCTGGGCTGAAATGGCCCAGAACTCACTAAGCCACTCCTCTACCAACATGTCACCGTTTGAGTGTGTGTTAGGGTACCAGCCGGTTCTGGCACCATGGCATCAGAGCCAGACTGAGGCTCCTGCGGTGGAGGAGTGGGTGCAGCGTTCTAAGGAGACCTGGAAAGCCGTCCAGGAGTCATTGCGTCAGGCGAGTGGACGGCAGAAGAGGAGCGCTGACCGTCACCGCAGTGAGGCCCCCGTGTTTGCACCCGAAACCTGCCCCTCCGCCTGCCCTGCCGGAAGCTGGGTCCGCAGTGTGTAGGGCCATTTAAAGTCCTGAGGAGAATAAACGAGGTGTGTTATCGATTGTTACTCCCTTCGTATTATCGTATTAACCCCTCGTTTCATGTGTCTCTCCTCAGGCCGGTGGTAGCTGGTCCCATGCAGGAAGGTGAGGTTCCGGAGTTCCCTCCGCCCCCTCTGGACATCGAGGGGTCCCCGGCGTACACGATACAGGCCATTCTGGACTCGAGACGCCGGGTGAGGGGCCTGCAGTACCTCGTGGACTGGGAGGGGTACGGGCCGGAGGAGAGGTGCTGGGTCCCGGTGGGGGATATATTGGATCCCACTATGCTAAGGGAGTTTCATCGCCTCCATCCGGATCGCCCTGCGCCTCGCCCCCCGGGTCGTCCCCGAGGCTGGTGTCGGCGCGCTGCGGGATCCGCGCGTCAGGGGGGTACTGTCACGAATACCACCGAAGGTGGCTCCCCTTCCTGTTCGGGTGGCGCTTGGCGGTCGTCGTCGCCGGTCTACTAGCTGCCACCGATCCCTTTTTCCTTTTCATTTGTTTTTGTCTAATTGTTTTCACCTGTTCCTTGTTGGGGTTTTGGGATGGGTGTTATTTAAGTTCGTTTAGCCCGCTGGTGTTTGTGCGGGCTTGTTGTTATTTTACGTATGTGGTGTTTGTGTTCTTTTGGGTTTTCGCTGTCCGGTATTTTTAGTAACTATGGTTTTGGGTTTGTTGCGCCTGTGTTTTGGGCTTCACCCATGTTTGTAACTGGTTACTTTACGAAAGGACATTAAAGCGTTTTTCCCGTCAACCTTCTGCTCTCTGCGTCTGACTCCACACCCATCACTCTCCAGACGTTACACCGAGGAACTTTTCACCTTCTCCACTGCGGTCCTGTCGATGTGGATAGGGGTGTGCAGACCCAGGGTCTCGAGCTGTGCAGTGCAATGGCAATTGCATCATCTGTGGATCTATTAGGGCGGTATGCAAATTGAAGTGGGTCTAGGGTGACGGGTAAGGTAGAGGTGATATCATCCTTAACTAGCCTCTAGAATGAAAGCACTTCATGATGACAGTCATTTATTTCAGTTACCTTTGCTTTCTTGGATACAGGAACAATGGTGGACATCTTGAAGCATGTGGGGACAGCAGACTGGGATAGGGAGAGATTGAATATGTCCGTAATCACTCCAGCCAGCTGGTCTTCGCTCTGAGAACGTGGCTGGGGATGCCGTCTGGGCCGGCAACCTTGTGAAGGTTACACATTTAAATGCCTTATTCACGTCAGCCACAGAGAACGAGAGCCCACAGTCCTTGGTAGTGGGCCGCGTCGGTGGCACTGTGTTATCCTCAAAGAAGGGCGAAGAAGGTGTTCAGCTTGTCCGGGAGCATGATGTCGGTGTCTGCGACGTAACTCATTTTCCCTTTGTAATCCGTGATTGTCTGTAGACCCTGCCACACACGTCTCATGTCTGAGCCATTGAATTGCGACTCCACTTTGTCTCTGTACTGACATTTGCCTGTTTGATTTTAGTGAGGCACTTGATTTCTTCTTTGAGGACTTCTTGCTGTATGCATCTGATGATGGTTGTTTTGGCTTGTTTCAAATGGTTTTTTGTTCTTTCACTCACTTTGCATCCGTAGTCCTCCGTATCTCCAGCTGGGACAGCGGCCTCTATGGAACTCTGAGCTTCCTGAAGTTGTGCTGTGTTATTCACTCTCTTTGATTTGAATGAAGTCAGCACAAGGGCTAAGGAATGATGTGCATCCATTTTGCAGTACATTTGTTCTGTAAACGGTAACTTTAGCTGGCCTGTGAGATACGTTCAGACACACATCACCGATGATGACACATCCGAGGTCAAGGCGTTGTGCGCAGGGTGCGCAATTTCAGGTGAGGGAATATCTGATCTGTCATCGGGCATCATGTCACATTCTATGAGAGTGTGAAGAGTAAGCTGTGTTTTTCTTCGAATAACTCCACAATGTAGTTGCTTGCTCTTCTCCCAGATGTCTCCATAATTCCTGGACACGTCTTCAGAGTGTAAGGAGCTGAAAAACTCTGACAGCGAAGAGGTAGAAGAAGTCAGTTCTGGCTAACGACCTGTCGCTCTGTTAATCTAAGACGGCATACATTCTGACTACCATCTCTCTGTGACCTGCGGGATACACTTTGACTAAGCATATCTTGGAACATGACCTAGAGCTGATTTCCTCTTCACAGATCTCAGACCTCAGTGCACTCTGAGGTTACTGCAGGTGTTGCGCTTTCCCTTTACTCCCCACCACGGTCTTCCTTGGCTGCAGAGTTCTCTGTTCTCCATGGGGCTGGCCCCGGATGTAACGCAGACGGATGTCTATTACTGTCGCATTCTTTGCACTGCACAGCTGTCTTACAGTCTTTTGCGACATGTTTGGTTGAAGCACAGCATCAGAAACAGATGTGGTTGTGCTTGAGGTAAGACTTTTCTCAGAGGGCGAGGCTTGTTGTGTAATGGACACTGTTTATTTGGGTCCTCAACTGTCTTTCCTGAGGGATGAGCCTGGTTAGCTTCAGACTGAGATTCTGTCTTCTGTACGGACACTGGAGTTCTGTGTTCTCTGTTGTGCTTCGCTCGTGGTTTTTCAGTCTTTGTGGAGCTTGAACCTCCTGTGTTAAGGGGAAGCTTTGATCGTTCCGAGTCCTTGCTTGGTTGACAATAAGATTGGCGAAGAAGGAGAACGGTGGAAATCGAACCTGAAGATCTTCCTTTTATTTTGACGCTTGTGAGACCCATCTTTCTTGTAGGCTGTAGGGGAGCTTATCTATGATTGTATTGACACAGCGGGATGTGTCCAGATACAAGAGGCCTGGCACGTGTCCACCAGCTTCAGCTGCCTCCAGGTCTAGAAGCATGTCTCCAAGCTCTCTTCATTTCTTGTTGTCTTTGTTTGTGATCTTCGGAAAATCTTACATTTTCTTCAGAAGTGTGTTTTCAATCACAGGTGAACCGTAATAGTATTCAAGTTTCTGCCATATCATCGTGAGTCCTGCTGCACCGAACTGATCCTCTTGGCCTGCTCTGATGAATCGGGTCCAAGCCATTTGGAGAGTAGGTCCAGTTGTTCTCTGGCTGTCAGATTTAGGTCTTGATTGCTGTTAAGAAAGGATGATTTCCAGGTCCAATACTTTTCTCGATGGTCATCAAACTTCAACTCACCATATTTAGTTACATCTGTAGCTTCTGATGTATCAGGTGGATCTTTTCTGAAGGCAGTTGCAGGCCGTGGTTGTGGCTGAGGAGACGGCAGGTGAGCTTGGTTGGACCGCCCAATGTTGTGGGGTTGTTCTCCTACAGACACGATCTCTCCTCTCTAGCTTTTACTGGTGTTCTGGAGTTCTGGAGAGAGGGGGATATGTTGCAGTTCTTCTGGCTACCTGAAGGACTGACAGGTAGACCTTTGTGCTCATGACCACTTTGTTTGTCAAATCGGAGGATGGTTCAGTTTTGTAGCATCTGACTGTATCAACGTTGACTCCTGCTGGATGGACCTTTGATGATTCCAAGGACCGTGGGTCACGATGAGGTGGAGCAGTGTGCATGGTTGTGTGTGATTGTACATACTCACTGATGTGTTGAGCTGTGCTGAGAGGTGTTATCTGTGTTTCTATCAGACAATGTGAATCCATGTTTTCATCTTCGGCGGCTGCTTCCAGAACCTCAGCTTCAGCTAGGGTTAGGCTAGCAGCTTTCTCCTGTTTGAGAACATGCAAGTGTGCTTTTACCTCTGCTTTCCTTCTAGCTGCCAGGGCAGCTGCTTCAGCCGTAACCCTTTGTTGCTCTTCTTCTATACAGGCTTGTTATCTAATGATATCCGCTTCACATATAGCATAGGAATCCAGTGCGCGTGCTGCCTCTGCTTTAGCATGAGCCTTGGTGCCTGCAGCACTAGCTGATGACAGGTTTGATTGCCTAGAGTCTCTAGAGCTTGAGCACCGTGACCTAGTCTCTAGCATGTTGTATGTGCTGCCCTCTACATCTGGATGCTGAAGGAAGGCTGGGGTGTTACCTTGATCCTTTGGCTGTTGCATGAGGAGCTTGGGTTACCTCCCTGTGATGATGTTGTGATGGCTGAAGAGTCTGGCTGGATATCAATGTGAAGAAGCGATCCACTCTTCCTGTGGCTGGGCCCGTCATGGAGTGAGTCTTTTTACTTTTCTGCCCTCACAATGTGTAAGCTACAACGCTTGGCAGACAGCTTACACTCTTCCAATAAAGAATCAGGAGGTATTGGTACCGTTAAGAATCTTTAGTAGAATATATTTTGTTTGTAAAACTGTAACAGATACAGAAAGGAGAAAATGTATGAGAAAAGGTCATGGATACAAATAATGGACACAAATAAAGAACAGCATCTGTATCACGAGATGGCGCCGAAGAGGATGGCTGACGTTTTACATGCTCCTGACAAATTGTGCAATTTAAAATTTAAAAAATGTAGTTGTTTGTAACTTTTTTTTTAAAACTTATTTTGTACATAATGTTACTACTACTGTCTCTTATGACCGAAAATACCTTCTGGACATCAGAGCATCGATTACTCAACACGAACTGGAATAAGCTTTTTCCTTTAACGAGTCCAACGAGAAGGATATACTGCTCTCCCGGGAACAGGCCAAAATACCCATCATTTGCGTGAAGAAAAGACGGAGGAAAAGAGGAAGCAGATCGGGCTAACTTCTGAGAATCCATAGGCGAGCGAGTAAACTCCCACTGCCTTCCATTCTACTTGCTAACACGCAATCTTTGGAAAATAAAATTGATGACCTACGATTATGATTATCCGACCAACGGGACATTAAGAACTGTAATATCTTATGTTTCACCGAGTCGTGGCTGAACGACGACACGGATAATATAGAGCGGGTGGGATTTTCCATGCAGAACAGAGATGCTACGTCTGGTAAGACGAGGAGTGGGGGTGTGTGTCTTTTTGTCAATAACAGCTGGTGCGCGATGTCTAATATTAAAGAAGTCTCGAGGTATTGCTCGCCTGAGGTAGACTACCTTATGATAAGCTGTAGACCACACTATCAAGCAACAGTTCTCATCTATATTATTCGTAGCCGTCTATTTATCACCACAGACCGATGCTGGCACTAAGACCGCACTCAACCAACTCTATAACAAGAAACAAGAAAATGCTCATCCAGAAGCGGCGCTCCTAGTGGCCGGGGACTTTAATGCAGGCAAATTTAAATCAGTTGTACCAAATTTTTACCATCATGTCACATGTGCTACCAGAAAAAAAACTCTAGACCACCTTTACTCCACACACAGAGATGCATACAAATCTCTCCCCCAACCTCCATTTGGTAAATCTGGCCATAATTCTATCCTCCTGATTCCTGCGTACAAGCAAAAGTTAAAGCAGGAAGTACTAGTGACTCGCTCAGTACGGAAGTGGTCAGATGACGCAGACGCTACGCTACAGGACTGTTTTGCTAGCACAGACTGGAATATGTTCTGGGATTCAACCAATGGCATTGAGGAGTATACCACCTCAGTCATCGGCTTCATCAATAAGTGCATCGACGACATCGTCCCCACAGTGACCGTACGTACATATTGAAAGGCTTGAAAACTGTTACGGACTACAAAGGAAACCCAGACGCGAGTTGCCCAGTGACGCGAGCCTACCAGACGAGCTAAATGCCTTTTATGCTTGCTTCGAGGCAAGAAACATTGAAGCATGCACGAGAGCACCAGCTGTTCTGGATGACTGTGTGATAACGCTCTCGGTAGCCGATTTGGGCAAGACCTTTAAACAGGTCAACATTCACAAAGCCGCGGGGCCAGACAGATGACCAGGACGTGTACTCATGCGCGGACCAATTGGCAAGTGTCTTCACTGACATTTTCAACCTCTCCCTGACTGAGTCTGTAATACCTACATTTTTTCAAGCAGACCACCATAGTCCCTGTGCCCAAGGAAGCAAAGGTAACCAGCCTAAATGATTACCGCCCCGTAGCACTGACGTCGGTAGCCATGAAGTGCTTTGAAAGGCTGGTCATGGATCACATCAACAGCATCCTCCTGGATACCCTAGACCCACTCCAATTCACATACTGCCCCAACAGATCCACAGATGACTCAATCTCAATTGCACTCCACACTGCCCTTTCCCACCTGGACAAAAGGAACACCTATGTGTGAATGCAGTTCATTGACTACAGCTCAGCGTTCAACACCATAGTGCCCACAAAGCTCATCACCAAGCTAAGGACCCTGGGACTAAACACCTCCTTCTGCCATGCTGATCCTCAACACTGGGGCCCCTCAGGGGTGTGCACTTCTGGGAGTACCTTTCTGTACTCCCTGTTCACCCACGACTGCATGGCCAAACACGACTCCAACACCATCATTAAGATTGCTGACGACTCCGACAACGATGAGACAGCCTATAGGGAGGAGGTCAGAGAACTGCCAGTGTGGTGCCGGGACAGCAACCTCTCCCTCAATTTGAGCAAGACAAAGGAGCTAATCGTGGACTACAGGAAAAGGCGTGCCGAACAGGCCCCCATTAACATCAATGGAGCTGTAGTGGAGCGGGTCGAGAGTTTCAAGGTCCTTGGTGTCCACATCACCAACAAACTATCATGGTCCAAACACACGAAGACAGTCCTGAAGAGGGCATGACAAAACCTTTTCCCCACTCAGGAGACTGAAAAGATTCACATGGGTCCCCAGATCCTCAAATAGTTCTACAGCTGCACAATTGAGAGCATCCTGACTGGTTGCATCACCGCCTGTTATGGCATCTGACCGTAAGGCGCTACAGAGTGTAATGCGTACGGCCCAGTACATCACTGAGGCCAAGCTTCCTGCCATCCAGGACCTATATTATAGGCGGTGTCAGAGGAAAGCCCAAATAATTGTCAGACTCCAGTCACCCAAGTCATAGACTGTTTTCTCTGCTACCGCACGGCAAGTGGTACCGGAGCGCCAAGTCTAGGACCAAAAGGCTCCTTAACAGCTTCTACCCCCAAGCCATAAGACTGCTTATTAATTAATCAAATGGCCACCGGACTATTACATTGACCCCCCCCCCCCCCCCCCATTTGTTTTGTCACTTCACCTCTACCTACATGTGCAAATTACCTCAAATAACCTGTACCCCCGCACACTGACTCGGTGCCGGTACCCCCTGTATATAGCCTCGTTATTGTTATGTTATTGTGTTACTTTTTATTATTTTTTATTTACATTTTTTACTTTAGTTTATTTGGTAAATATTTTCTTAACTCTTCTTGAACTGCACTGTTGGTTAAGGGCTTGTAAGTAAGCATTTCATGGTAAGGTCTGCACTTGTTGTATTCGGCGCATGTGACAAATAAACTTTAATTTGATTTGAGTTAGCAACAAGAAAACGAGCATAGCTCTAGCCAACATGACCGTGCAGACATGATTACAATTTACATCACAGGAAATGTGCCACTAAACATATACACACAATCTAAGTGTCCATATAACTTAATAACTATGCTTTAGCTCTGTCACAAGAAATATCTGAACACTTAAAGTACACTACCGGTCAAAAGTTTTAGAACACCTACTCATTCAAGGGTTTTACTTTATTTTTTACTATTTTCTACATTGTAGAATAATCGTGAAGACATCAAAACTATGAAATAACACGTATGGAATCATGTAGTAATCTAAAAAAGTCTTAAACAAATCAAAATATATTTTAGATTTTAGATTCTTCAAATAGCCACCCTTTGCCTTGATGACAGCTTTGCACACTCTTGGCATTCTCTCAATCAGCTTCATGAGGTAGTCACCTGGAATGCATTTCAATTAACGGGTGTGCCTTGTTAAAAGTTAATTTGTAGAATTTCTTTCCTTCTTAATACATTTGAGTTAAATCAGTTGTGTTGTGACAAGGTAGGGGTAGTATACAGAAAATAGCCCTATTTGGTAAAAGTCCATATTATGGCAAGAACAGCTCAAACAAGCAAAGAGAAACGACAGTCCATCATTACTTCAGGACATGAAGGTCAGTCAATACGGAAAACTTTAAGAACTTTGAAAGTTTCTTCAAATGCAGTCGCAAAAACCATCAAGCGCTATGATGAAACTGGATCTCATGAGGACCGCCACAGGAATGGAAGTTACCTCTGCTGCAGAGGGTAAGTTCATTGGAGTTACCAGCCTCTGAAATTGAGCTTGTCTGTCTGTTGTTTTCACTCGGATTGTTCTGACAGGAAATAGCTCTGAACGGAAAGTTAGCAAATTAAAAGCTACTGTACCCAAATTCGCCACTAGATGACAATATAATACTTTGTACAGAAGTACAGCTATCAGAATTGTAGACGTAGAAGCACGGTGGCTTGGAAAAACTCCTTAGAAAGGCAGGAACCTAGGAAGAAACCAAGAGGAACCAGGCTCTGACGGGTGGCCAGTCCTCTTCTGGCTCTGCCGGATGGCGATTATAAGAGAACATGACAATTTAAGGCCAGATTGTTCTTCAAACGTTCATAGATGACCAGCAGGGTCAAATAATAATCACAGTGGTTGTAGAGAGTGCAACCGGTCAGTCCCTCAGGAGTAAATGTCAGTTGGCTTTTCATAGACGAGCAGCCTACATTTCATCCTGCATGTTATATTAATTCCAAAACAATAAATGAATCGATTATTTTTGTGTTGAATATCAGTTGGAAAAACAAAACTGCTTACCCTAGTGTGAAATAAAACGCCATTCCATACACGACCTTCATGCACTCTTGCCTTGCCAAATACCGATTATTAGCAGATTAGTTAAGAAGCCAACTGCTTCTAAGAGTGCTACAATTATGGTCTGTCATACCAGTATGACTGTGACACATTCGTACGTTCAATTGTTAGTGACAGAAATGTGAAATTAAACAAAATGGTACAAACAGAGAATGTATATGAGGCTCAGGTTCAAAACCTATTAAATGAGGGAACGTCAACAACAGTATGCAACAATATGCAACATGTACAAACTTTTGAGGATAAAGAACATGCTTCTGATTTTCATCCTTATGTAGCTATGAGTCAGTGGTGCAGCTCAAATCTGACACCCAAGATGTTGGGAATGAATACTACCGCTTAGAGATAAAAAAGTTGTGGTAGAGGTATATCAGATCAGGAAATCGTATGCTCTGTGAAAACTGAATCAGATAAGCAGTATGAAATAAGCGAGGATACACTGAAATGTGTTTTGTCAGATGAGGCAAATTTGAGGGTTCAGGCATAACACTTCAAGTAATGGTGTGTTTATACTGACTCGTGGTGAATGGGAGAGGGTCCATTCATGAGAAAAGTGGTAGGTAGTTCAAAAGGTTCTCATGGGTAAGCCTATTTGCAGGAAAGATTAAAAAGTCCAATCCTTACTGTGTAGTACATTTTCGAAATCATACACTTTCAGTCGCTCAGAAAAGGATAGGAAAAAAACACCAGAAAGGGAGGAACTTGCATTGTCATTACATAAAACTTCCGCAGATAAGGTGCACGGGGAATTAATAGCCAATGCCGACCGCCGATGTTTGGCTGCTCAGAACAGAGTGGCGTTAGAGTAGATACATCAGTGTTGAGAAATATAAAATCTGAACAACGCACAAATAACTTTTGGGATTCTGATAATCAAGTCACTGCAATTACTGAAAGAAAAACCTAAGAATTGAACATCGGCACAAAGAATACTTTTTCCTGTAAGCTGTTTTTGCCCACAGTAAAAGTCCAGCAACACTCTGTATTATTCAGAGCCTCATAAAATGACACCATATATAGATTTTACAGACCCTATTGAGTACTCCCCACTTCTACATTGGCACAAAGAATAGTTTTTTTCTATATACTCTACTGTAAGCCCGTGATTTGCATTGTGGCCAATGTAATGGGCGGAGTAAAATTCCAGCAACACTCAGTATTATTTAAAGCCCCATGAAATGACACCATATACAGTGCTGTGAAAAAATATTTGCCCCCTTTCTGATTTTCTCTATTTTTGCATATTTCTGATACTGAATGTTATCTTCAACCAAAACCTAACATTAGATAAAGGGAACCTGAGTGAACAAATAACACACCAAATACATACTTATTCACAGCACTGTGTACATTCTACAGACCTTACTGAGTCCTGGACTGGGTCCTGGACTTCCTGACGGGCCGCCCCCAGGTGGTGAGGGTAGGTAACAACATCTCCACCCCGCTGATCCTCAACACTGGGGCCACACAAGGGTGCGTTCTGAGCCCTCTCCTGTACTCCCTGTTCACCCACGACTGTGTGGCCATGCACGCCTCCAACTCAATCATCAAGTTTGCGGACGACACTACAGTGGTAGGCTTGATTACCAACAACAACGAGACGGCCTACAGGGAGGAGGTGAGGGCCCTCGGAGTGTGGTGTCAGGAAAATAACCTCACACTCAACGTCAACAAAACAAAGGAGATGATTGTGGACTTCAGGAAACAGCAGAGGGAGCACCCCCCTATCCACATCGACGGGACAGTAGTGGAGAAGGTGGAAAGTTTTAAGTTCCTCGGTGTACACATCACGGACAAACTGAATTGGTCCACCCACACAGACATCGTTGTGAAGAAGGCGCAGCAGCGCCTCTTCAACCTCAGGAGGCTGAAGAAATTCGGCTTGTCACCAAAGCACTCACAAACTTCTACAGATGCACAATCGAGAGCATCCTGTCGGGCTGTATCACCGCCTGGTACGGCAACTGCTCCGCCCACAACCGTAAGGCTCTCCAGAGGGTAGTGAGGTCTGCACAACGCATCACCGGGGGCAAACTACCTGCCCTCCAGGACACCTACACCACCCGATGTTACAGGAAGGCCATAAAGATCATCAAGGACAACAACCACCCGAGCCACTGCCTGTTCACCCCGCTATCAACCAGAAGGCGAGGTCAGTACAGGTGCATCAAAGCAGGGACCGAGAGACTGAAAAACAGCTTCTATCTCAAGACCATCAGACTGTTAAACAGCCACCACTAACATTTAGTGGCCGCTGCCAACATACTGACTCAACTCCAGCCACTTTAATAATGGGAATTGATGGAAATTATGTAAAAATGTATCACTAGCCACTTTAAACAATGCCACTTAATATAATGTTTACATACCCTACATTACTCATCTCATATGTATATGTATATACTGTACTGTATATCATCCACTGCATCTTGCCATCTTAATGTAATACATGTATCACTAGCCACTTTAAACTATGCCACTTTATGTTTACATACCCTACATTACTCATCTCATATGTATAGACTGTACACTATACCATCTACTGCATCTTGCCTATGCCGTTCGGTACCATCACTCATTCATATATCTTTATGTACATATTCTTTATCCCTTTACACTTGTGTGTATAAGGTAGTAGTTGTGGAATTGTTAGGTTAGATTACTTGTTGGTTATTACTGCATTGTCGGAACTAGAAGCACAAGCATTTCGCTACACTCGCATTAACATCTGCTAACCATGTGTATGTGACAAATATAATTTGATTTGATTTGAATTTGATTTGAGTATTACGTGGGGGGGGGACTTTTACTGCGGCACCTAGAATAGTTTTTGCACTCTAAGCCAATATGTATTCCATATACAGTTATTCACATTGTGTCCAATGGAATGGGTGGAGTAAAAGGCCAGCAACACTTTGTATTATCCAGTGCCCCATGAAATGAAACTATATACACTGAGTGTACAAAACATTAAGAACACCTGCTCTTTCCATGACATAGACTGACCAGGTGAATCCAGGTGAAAGCTACTGTATGATCCCTTATTGATGTGACTTGTTAAATCCGCTTCTATCAGTGGGACATGGGATTGAGACATGGATTGTGTATGTGTGCCATTCAGAGGGGGAATGGGAAAGGGTGAATGGGAAAGACTAAATATTGTCCACCACCCAAAGGACATCAAGCCAACTTGACACAACTGTGGAAAGCATTGGAGTCAACATGGGCCAGCATCCCTGTGGAACGCCTTCGACGCCTTGTAGAGTCCATGCCCAGACGAATTGAGGCTGGTCTGAGGGCAAAAGGGTATGGAACGCCATTTGGGTCTTTGCATGTCAAAAAGATATACGTCAAATAACAATGTGTAAACTATATGTGTAAACTATAAATGTGTAAACTACAAACTATATGCAAATGGACAATCACAAATAAGGTGGATGTGAAACCAGCTATAAGAAAAACATCTCATTCATCATCACCAACAAATGACTAAGTCATGTCGAACCTTGAAAACATGAGAGTCTGCTTTTTAAGTTTTGCCAGCCAAGTGCAACCACCTTTACAACCACCCCAGGAGGATCGGGTGGTTCAAAGGTAGGATTAATTCTGGTAGGTTAGGTAATACCTGGCAAAAATCAACATTAAGTGTGCAACTCAATATTAGAAAGGTCTTCCTAATGTTTGGTATACTCAGTTTACATTCTACAGACCCTACTGAGGATTCCCTAAAATACTTTTACTGCAGCACCTAGAATAGTTTATGCTTTATAAACCAGCATTGGGGCATTTATTTGACCTTGGAAAATTGTTTTAAAACCCAAATGTAATGCAAATGTCACTTAAATATGAACAAATATGAATCATTGTTCATGTTTAGACAATTATGTTTCATATATCATGAATAAATACAGGTTTATTGATATTTTTCTACTATTACGTGGGGGACTTTTATTGAGAAAATGTTCGAAATTCTGTGACCCGGACTTACTTTGTTAGTGTTGCTGACGAGCCGCTGATGGCTTCTTCCTCCCAACAAAGATGGCAGCTCCTTTAACCCTGCTTTTAGTTGTAGCTGTAACAATAAGAGCATTATTATTTAGATCAAGTTTAGCTGAGCTTATACCAGAAAGAGTTGAGGTAGTATCTCCACTAAATGCCTGGAAAAGAGGTAGGCGCTTTATTGATTATCTTTGTAGGGAATTGCTCCTGTTCTGTCTTGCGCTTGCTTGTCGCCGGTCGGCTAGCTTGCTATGCAAACCTAGATAGGTGGTTGGACAGCACCACTAAAAGTGTTATTGAGAGTTCTAGTATTGCTAGTTTTAGTGATTCCACAAAGGAATATAGTAAAATACATGGGAAGTCAGAGAATAATCAAAGCTAGTTAGCTGCCAATCAATGCATGGTATTTGCAGTTACAGGCATTTCGCTACACCCGCAATAACATCTGCTAAACACGTTTGTGACCAATAACATTTGATTTGATACCTTCTGGAATGGCAATCAATGGTAGGCTAACTAGCTTAGCTAAAAAAGCTAAGGAAGCAAGGATGGGTAGCTACTGCAACAGTGATAAATGCATGTTTGCAATATTTTCTAACACGTGCTACAATGTAATTTGCTGCTGTTCCCTTTATCTATTGGTTTTAACCTCAATATCCTGTAAAGAAACGGAATGACAGTGCGGTATATTAATTATTAATCAGACAGTACATTAGCTCGTGCAAATCTAGCTGACTCAATTCCACGAGATGCAGGTTAGTTATTACAGTTATGTCGTGGAGTTTAGTCAGCTAGTGCAAGTCAAGCCTTATGATAACTTATATAGATTTGGCTTTAATTTTGATATTGCACTCAACATGTAAAATGTTCAGGACCAGTTTTTGGACTTAAAAGAACTAGCCCCAGCTATCATGGTTGAGAACAATGTGGACACAACAGGCTATACATTATTTTGGTTCCATAGGTTGATGATATTTTATGGTTTGTTATTTGTAGTTGTGGAAGGCCTGGCTCTCCTGGACCTGGGAGTATCTCCATATGCAGGGGATGTGTTCCATGAGGTCAGTTCCCTCTCGATTCCATTAAACGAGTAACATTCTATCACAATGTGTTGCTTCATAAATTAATACATTCACAAAGTGGTATAATCATGATGTCATCTTATCCCTTTCAGACGCCCCTCATTATATACTTCTTTCACTTTGTTATTGATTATGCAGAGATTGTGTTTATGGTGAGTGCAACCTTTAATAAATATACTTATTCAGTAATAACACTGTCTATTATGTCACAATACAATTTGATACCTGTATCAAATTGAGGGTCCAGTGTAATTTTGATTGCTAGTTTTGCTCATAGACAATTAGCTGGAACATGCATGGATGCTACAGAGAAACCATCATTTGAGTTTGATTCCCAAAGGTCAAATCCATCCATACATCCATCAATTGTGTTATCTTCCCTCTCTCAACCTGCCCCATAGATGGCAGATGCACTCACTGCGGTGGCACTATACCTAGCAGTGAAGGACTACAACAAGACTGTGGTAAGTGACAAATAATGCCAAAATTAATATAATGCAGATCATTATGATGTATTGTGTAATGGGATATTATGCATGCCTGCATGACCTAAAAATATGCTTCAAGGTGCCTTGGGATTGGGTGTTAGACATTTCACTTGCATTATGGGTACAGGAACAACAAGCCTTGGTTTGTGACCTAATATATCCTGCTTACTAAAAGTATTTCCTGTGCCTATTTGCTACATAGGCCTACTATTTTAGAACATAGGCTAAATGTTTGTTTAGCCGTCCCCGTATCTGGTTGTCAGCTGTTGAGACAAACACAGGGGTCTGATAAGTCGAGTCACTTCCTCAAGTGTGCAGTAAATTCAAACTACAGGAAAAGCTGAAATGAGTATCACGTCCTGGCTATATTTTGTCTTCTACTACAAAACATTATATTTTCACTTATCAAACAAACTTACTAAAATAGGACGTGGCAGGAGTATTCCATCACAGCCATTGTCTAGTGTTAACACGGTGATTGGTGTGGCGTCTTTTTGATGTTTCAAGATACCCTGGGATTGGGTGTCCAAGAGCATCAAATCAGTGATGCATTTTTGGTAAATTGTGTCTCAGACTGATCTACAAATAATAGTGAGTAGTTATTTATGATGCAAAGAGAATTGTAGATCAGTCAGTCGGCAGTCGACTGCAATGTTGAAGAATCCCAGAGACTTTTGACTTTGCTGTTGCATTATGGGTTCAGGAACAACACAGACGTGGTGTAGTGACACGGCTAGTGGGGTGTGTGTTTCTGCTCCAGTTCAGGAAACAGAAGTACGCCCTGGAGGCTGAGCGCTATCCTCTGGACTGCCTGGAGCTCATCCGCACCCCCAAAGAGATGTACTACATCCCTCTGAAAGTGGCCATGTTGTAAGTACCAGAGAAGGCACAGATCTAGGAGCAGCTTACTTTCCCCAGTCCTATCCTTAACCATTAGAGGGGAAAACACAAAACTGACTAGATCAGAATCCAGGGTTAACTTCACCCTACTCCACCTGGCTCAACATGGTCAGCTTAAAGAACAGCTCTGTCAACATTCAATTATACCTTTAAACCTATGTGTGTCTGCCAGTTTTAGTAAGCAAAGTGTTTACAACTTAATGATGACCTTTAGTTTTTGCTCTCTCACCCTGCAGTTACTTGTTAAACCCTTTCACTATCCTCTCCTGTGTGGCAAAGTCAACCTGCGGGCTTAACAATGCAGTCATCGCACTCTTCATTCTCTGTACAGTAAAAGGTATGTGAACAGCAACAAATGACAAAAGAAATACTATATTGGTGTGACCCAAACCATGTATTTGCTTGTCGTGTCAATAACTAAATTATTCTCTGATATTGAAGGAAGTTCCTTGATGAGTGCGATATTCTTGGCCTTGGCGACATACCAGTCAATCTACCCCCTCACTCTATTTGCCCCAGCACTGCTTTACCTACTACAGGTACGTTCGTATCACTCAGCTGAAAAACTCACTTTTCACAAGGTTTCCATCCAATTTGCGACAGGGATCAGTGGTCCCCAGGGGAATGTTACCTGCCCGACTGCAAAGTTTGGTGGACGAGAAATAATGGTCTGGGGCTGTTTTTCTTGTTTCGGGCTAGGCCTCTTAGTTCCAGTGAAGGGAAATCTTAACGCTACATCATACAATGGCTTTCTGGACGATTCTGTTCTTCCAATTTTGTGGCAGGCCCTTTCCTGTTTCAGCATGACAATTTTGTAACGTATTTTTTTATTTTTTAGGTTGAACCTTTATTTAACTAGGCAAGTCAGTTAAGAACACATTCTTATTTACAATTATGTCCTAGGAACAGTGGGTTAACTGCCTTGTTCATTTGCAGAACGACATATTTTTAACTTGTCAGCTTGGGGATTCGATCTAGCAACCTTTCGGTTACTGGCCCAAGGCTCTAACCACTAGGCTACCTGCCGCCCCAAATGCCCCCATGCACAAAGTAAGGTCCATACAGAAATAGTTTGTTGAGATTGGTGTGGAAGAACTTGAGCCCTGACCTCAACCCCATCGAACACCTTTGGGATGAATTGGAAAGCTGATTGCGAGCCAGGCCTAATCGCCCAACATCAGTGCCGGCCTCACTAATACTCTTTTGGCTGAATGGAAGCAAGTCCCCGCAACAATGTTCCAACATCTAGTGGAAAGCCTTCCCAGAAGAGTGGAGGCTGTTGTAGCAGCAAAGGGGGGACCAACTCCGTATTATTGCCCATGATTTTGGAATCAGATGTTCGACGAGCGGGTGTCCACACACTTTTGGTCATGTAGTGTAGCATCGTGTGACTGCAAATTTATCTCGACGTGATGATTAATCTTTGCCTGACGACTAAACTGAATTCTTCTGCCACTATGTTCGCTACATACTTCAGTTTGAGACTGCCATCGTTTAAGTTGTTTGTGGTGACGTCAAAATTAGGGGATTTGTACAAAATAAAGTCATCAGCGATTGTATCATCTCTATCCAATGACACATTTTTAAAACACTGCTTTACTCAAGGGTGTTTTGGCTATGGCCCAACCCATCGTTTTCTGGGACCAGTCAGACCGGTTAGAATCTGTTCCATGGGTGTGGCGTACCGTTTGGCTAGCCAGGCAAGGTTATTCTATCAACAATTATCCAATACATCGTTTCCACCGCAGTTTGTTGCATAATTAATTGTACCTACACAAAAATAACATTGTCGACATTTCTGAAGTTATACCGAGTCTTCCTATTTCCATCACAGCTGCTGTTTTTTTGTTTTTTTTAATACACTATGACCTGTGGATTGAAACGTGGTTAGTGATATGTGGTCAATCTCTATAGTCCAAAGTGGCTTCCTCCCTTTGTCGCCATTCCTTTATATGCATAGACATGACAACTTTCACCTGCCCAAGTCCTGGTTGATAGGCATCCACAATATGGGTTCTAGCCTATGCTTTCAGTTCATTACACTTGAAGGATTCACAGAGTGGAGGCCAAGTTGGACTATTGAGATGCACCCCTGGTGAACATACAAAAATCTGTCCTATCCTTGTCCCGTCTACTTCATTGTACTGATCTGTAAGAACTGAACAGGTCACAGGCAGCCTAATAATGAGCTTCCACCTTTCAAGTCTTTTCCACATCAGTGCAAATTAAGGAGAGTAGACCACGAGTCTACGATCAGGTCTTCAGTGTCCATGTTACCTTATTCATTCTGATCTAAATAAAAGGAAAAACTGATCCTAAATCAGCCCTCCTACTCTGAGATGTTAGATACATTCTGCCTGTGATTTTTAAGCATTTGAAACATTAATTCTCTCCCTAATGTTTCTATCTTTCCCACAGAGGTTGTACATCCCAGTGAACTGGCAAAGATCCAGCTTCTGGCTCTTCACAACGCAGTACACCTTCATGTACCTGGGCAGCCTATGTGTCATGGTCTGTCTGTCCTTCTTCCTGCTCAGCTCCTGGGACTTCCTGTCTTCCGTCTACGGATTCATGTGAGTGACACCAGGGTTGGGGTCATTTCAATTCAATAATTGACAGAATTTAAATGGGATTGACCCCAACCCTGCTGGACACGTTTACTAAGGGAGTTTTTTTTAGCTTGATGTTGTAGACCTTAGCATACAATTACTGTTAATTTGTGCATTGAGAATTCACTAATCGGTGTAAATCTGTTATGGATAGGTGTCTTCGGAATATGATTGAGAGAACCTACAACTTTCTCCCACTATAAAAAAAATCTAATGAATAAAGTTTGTCTTTGTGGTGATGGCAATTAGGCCTAGCAGACATATTTGGAAGACGAGAGACCGCTATGCTACGGAATGTGTTATGAAAAGGGCCTTTCTGTGTTCCTCTCTGACTGTGTGAATGCTGTTCTCTGTATCCCCCCCCCCAGCCTCTCCGTTCCAGACCTCACCCCCAACATAGGCCTCTTCTGGTACTTCTTTGCCGAGATGTTTGAGCACTTCCGCCTCTTCTTCATCTGCGTCTTTCAGATCAACGTGTTCTTCTACACCATTCCACTCTCCATCAAGCTAAAGTGAGTCCCTCTCCTCTTTAACTCGCCGTATGGTGAGAATAAGGGAGTTGTTTTCGTGGTGAAAAAGAGCACAGATCTGTGGGGAGAAAATACAGTGAACCTCATTGTAATCTGGCAGCCTGATTTTTTTATTTAAAAGATTTCTTCAATGTATGCGCATTGCTCAGTAAAATAAACGAGTTAAATAATTGCCTCCTTATGATGCACGTTGTTGAAGAAAAGTTTTCAATTAGATCACATGGCCCGATTGCAATTAGGTTTATGGTGTCTTTTTGCACGGATGAAAATGTCGCCCAAGTGTTTGGTCTCCTTTCTATGGAGTGGATATTATACTACCACTTGTGTGGTAGTTAATAGTCAGGTTAATTAATTATTAACCACAATGTTGATGTTGCCCATTGAGTTACTTAGAATTATTAAACCTGATTGTGGTCATTGCAATTATGTTAAATGTATGCTTTTGTTTGTTAACAAACAGTTTATTTGAGCTAACACCGCCCCACAGTCTACAATGGTTACGTAAGTTTACACAGTTAGACCTGTTTTGAGGCCTATTATAAGATTAACACAGTTGGGGTTTGTTTGCAAATCTTCACAGTTGCATAAGCTTCAAGCTGTTTTATGTAATCATGTTTGCCTACGTTGTGATCACCTTGCACCTGGATTGTTGCCATGTAAGAACAGAGGTACAACTTCTACTCACCAAACCAAACATTTCTGACCCGTCAAATCAGACCTGGAAAATATACTCAACAAAAATATAAACACAACATGCAACAATTTCAAAGATTTTACTATACAGTTAATATAAGCAAATCACTCAATTGAAATAAATAAATTAGGCCCTAATCTATGGATTTCACATGACTGGAAAACAGATAAGCATCTGTTGGTCACAGAATAAAAAATAAATAAATAAAATAGGGGCGTGGATCAGAAAACCAGTTAGTATCTGGTGTGACCACCATTTGCCTCATGCACCGCAGTATCTCCTTTGCATAGAGTTGATCAGGCTGTTGATTGTGGCCTGTGGAATGTTGTTCCACGCCTCTTCAGTGGCTGTGCCAAGTTGCTGGATATTGGCGGGAACTGGAACACGCTGTCGTACATGTCGATCCAGAGCATTGCAAACATGCTCAATGGGTGACATGTCTGGTGAGTATGCAGGCCATGGAAGAACTGGGACATTTTCAGCTTCCAGGAATTGTGTACAGATCCCTGCGACATGGGGCCGTGCATTATGCTGAAACATGAGGTGATGGCGGCGGAAGAATGACAAAACAATGGGCTTCAGGATCTCATCACGGTATCTCTGTGCATTCAAATTGCCATCGATAAAATGCAATTGTGTTCGTTGCCAGTAGCTTATGTCTGCCCATACCATAACCCCACTGCCACCATGGGGGCACTCTGTTCACAACGTTGACATCAGCAAACCGCTCGCCCACACGACGCCGTACACGCTACACTGTCTACCATCTGCATGGTACAGTTGAAACCGGGATTCATCCATGAAGAGCACACTTCTCCAGTAAAGTCGGTTACGACGCCAAACTGCAATCAGGTCAAGACCCTCGTGAGGAAGATGAGCACGCAGATGAGCTTTCCTGAGACGGTTGCTGACAGTTTATGCGGAAATTATTCGGTTGTGCAAACCCACAGTTTCATCAGCTGCCCGGGTGGCTGGTCTCAGACGATCCCACTGGTGAAGAAACTGGATATGGAGTTCCTGGGCTGTCGCGGTTAGACGTGGTCTGCAATGTGAGGCCGGTTGGACTTACTGCCAAAGTCTCTATAATGACGTTGGAGGCGGCTTATGGGAGAAGCATTGACATTAAATTCTCTGGCAATAGCTCTCGTGGACATTCCTGCAGTCAGCGTACCGATTGCACACTCCCTCAACTTTTTAGTGGCCTTTTATTGCCCCCAGCACTAGGTGCACCTGTGTAATGATCATGCTGTTTAATCAGCTTCTTGATGTGCCACACGTCAGGTGGATGGATTATCTTGGTGAAGGAGAAATGCTCATTTAATATGGATGTAAACAAATTTGTGCGCAACTTTTTAGAGAAATATGATTTTTATGCATATGGGACATTTCTGGAATCTTTTTTTTTCAGCTCATGGAACTTGGGATCAACACTTCACATGTTGTGCTTTATATATTTTTTTCAGTATACATTATTTTCCAATTCAGTGGATATAATTGCCATCGATGTTCCTGGGTATTATTATGTATATTATTATTGTTGGATACGGACTTGAGCCCGTTTTAACCTGTTTATAATTGTATAATTAGCCTAGTGTTATGTGTTAGATGGAATGCTCTGTGCATTGTATTTGGGTAGAGGGAAAGTACAAAGGGAGCCTATCTCTGAGGGCAAGAATGATTCCATTAGGGTTGAATAGGAGCCATATGTCTGCAGTTAGAGCTGGTAGATCGTAATTACCATTTTATATCTTTACTGTTTTATACCATTATATACTCCTAATAGGAATGAACTTTTGTATATTCTTAGGGATAGAACGTAGTGTTAGGTTTAAGCTCTTTGTGTATAGTAATTATCTAGTGGACTGCGGTAGACTGCAAGAATGTGAACTCCCCTAACTCGAGGCCTTTCCTGACTGATAAGAAGACTTGAGAGGCGTTGAGGAGTATGAAGGTTCCGGACTCGAGCTTGGATGATAGCACCACCTGCCCAGCAACAGAGATTGATTGTTCATCCTAGACACAAAAGGGGGGTCTAGTCGGGATGGGGGGCCAAGTGTGACGTTATAAACACAGTTGCTTGAGACTTTGTGTGGTTTTCTTGCAGCTGCATAACCCAGTGTGGTGAATAGGTCTAGTCTGAGCTTTCTTTGGTATTCGTCAGGATTATTGAACCAGAACTTAGAAGCTAACATTATGTATTAACGTATTTTAATGCACATACAATTTTATCTAAAGCGACTTACAGTAGTGCGTGCATACATCTGGTATGGGTGGCCCCAGCGGAAATCGAACCCACAACTCTGTTGTTACAACCGCTATGCTCTACTGTGCCACACAGACCACATCTGTGTATATATAATGTATCCCATCTAAACGGGTGACATCTATGCATCCTGTAAATGATTTTGTCTTAAAATTGCTGCCGTACAGTAGTAACACTCTGCTGTCCTCTCTCTGTCCCAGGGAGCACCCGGTCTTTCTGATCTTCATGCAGATTGCCATCATCTCCATCTTCAAGTCCTACCCCACCGTGGGCGACATCGCCCTCTACATGGCCTTCCTGCCCGCATGGAACCACCTATACAGATGTGAGTGGTTCCTTCCATAGAGATAGATAGAGGACTTATTTTTGTATCTGTGGCATTATAGTGTCTGAGACGGCATGGGTAGCGCCATTGAGGCTGTCTGCATTTTAAAGTAGTCAATGTTCTTCTTCACGATTGGTTGATCCCTCCTGATGACCTGGTTGGACATGATTCCAACAGAGTAACCAGGAGGGATCAGCCAATGAAGTTGGAAGTCCCACCCAGTTGACTACATTCAAATGGTGGAAGCCCTCAATGGAGCTGCCCATGCTAATATGGCCTTTGGCCACTCATTCTCTATGGTTCCTTCCCATAACCCTTGGGTTGTGTTCGATAGGGCACACCGTAGCAAACTGTTTTGCAACAGAAGATGAACAAAAGCATTACTTATTGGACAAGTTTAGATAGGACCTCCCCACTTTTCAAAGCGCTTTCTTCCGTTTTGTACCTACTGATCTCAAGGAGAGTTTTGTAAACATGTTTATTAGATCAAATCAAATGTTATTTGTCGCGCCGAATACAACAGGTGTAGACCTTACAGTGAAATGCTTACTTCCATACCCTAACCAACAATGCAGTTTTTTAAAGAAAAAGAAAAATACCTTAAAAAAAAGAGTAAGAAATAAAAGTAACAAGTAATTAAAGAGCAGCAGTAAAATAACAATAGCGAGGCTATATACAGGGGGCACAGGTTAGTCGAGGTAATTGAGGTAATATGTACATGTAGGTGGAGTTATTATAGTGACTGGGAGGGGGGTAATGCAAATAGTCTGGGTAGCCATTTGATTAGCTGTTCAGGAGTCTTATGGCTTGGGGTTAGAAGCTGTTTAGAAGCCTATTGGACCTAGACTTGGCGCTCCGGTACCGCTTGCCGTGCGGTAGCAGAGAGAACAGTCTATGACTAGGGTGGCTGGAGTCTTTTGTTTTGAGTCTTGAATTTTTAGGGCCTTCCTCTGACACCGCCTGGTATAGAGGTCCTGGATGGCAGGAAGCTTGGCCCCAGTGATGTACTGGGCCGTACGCACTACCCTCAGTAAAGCCCCGCCTTATCTCAGCTCACTGGTCACCATAGCAACACCCACCCATAGCTCGCGCTCCAGCAGGTATATTTCACTGGTCACCCCCAAAGCCAATAGCTCTTTTGGCCGCCTTTCCTTCCAGTTCTCTGCTGCCAATGACTGCAACAAATTGCAAAAATCACTGAAGCTGGAGACTTATATCTCCCTCACTAATTTTAAGCATCAGCTGTCAGAGCAGCTTACCGATCACTGTACCTGTACACAGCCCATCTGTAAATAGCACACCTAACTAACTCATCCCCATGTTATTTTAACATGGAAATAGCTATTCTATCATTTAGCCTACAGTAGCAGCCAATGTGTGGTGCTCAATGTAGGCCTACATTCCATGATACTTTTGGGAAAAAACATACAGGGCTTGACATTAACCTGTTTATCCACTTATCTTCCAGACAAGGAGGTGACTGAAAAATGTTTGTGTTTGATACAAGAAATCACTTAATGAAATAAAATGCATTACTTTTACCCAACCATTACTACAGAGATTTATGCAACAAATTATGCAACACTCTGCCTATTGGCTACTTAGCTTATTTCCGCACCTGTCTGTGTCATAAAAAAAAAAAAACTCCATTACTTAACAGCCCTGATTGGTAATTTTAAGATGTTAGGCTTGAAAATCCATTCAGCCATTTTGTCACAGTGGACTCACTACCCAAACCAGACACAACTGGTTTCAAGTGGCCAAGAGACGTCACGTGACGGGGCTGTAGTGGAGCAGGTTGAGAGCTTCAAGTTCCTTGTTGTCCACATCACCAACAAACTCTCATGGCCCAAACACACCAAGACAGTCGTGAAGAGGGCACGACAAAGCCTATTCTCCCTCAGGAGACTGAAAAGATTTGTCATGGGTCCTCAGGTCCTCAAAAAGTTCTATAGCTGCACCATCGAGTACCGGTACCGAAGCGCCAAGTCTAGGTCCAAAAGGCTTCTTAACAGCTTCTACCCCCAAGCAATAAGACAGCTAATCAAATGGCTACTCGGACTATTTGCATCTTTTATTTATTTTAATTGTATTTAACCTTTATTTAACAATGCATGTCAGTTAAGAACAAATTCTTATTTACAATGACGGCCTACCCCGGCCAAACCCTAAACAGGACGATGCTGGTCCAATTGTGTGCCGCGCTATGGGTCTCCCAAACACGGCCAGTTGTTTTACAGCCTGGAATCGAACCAGGGTCTGTAGTGGCGCCTTAGACCACTGCGCCACTCGGGAGCCCATTGCATTGTCCCCCCACACCCTCTTTTATGCTGCTGCCACTCTCTGTTTATTATCTATGCATAGTTACTTTACCTCTATCTACATGTACATATTACCTCAATTACCTCGACTAACCTGTGCCCCCGCACATTGACTCTGTACCAGTGCCCCCTGTATATAGCCTCGCTACTGTTATTCTCCTGCTGCTCTTTGATTATTTATTTTTCAACAACAACAAAAAATATATATTTTTTGACTTACCGCATATTTTTCTTAACTGCATTGTTGTTTAAGGGCTTGTAAGTAAGCATGTGACAAATACAATTTGATTTGATCTCTAACTGCCATCTAGTGGACGAACTGGGAATCAGACAGGGGATATATTTACATCAGTGGATAGATGGACTTCAGATTTCTCCTTGTATCTAAGATGAAAAATGACTGGGTTCCTATGGGTATTTGCACATGTTGCGCATGTGCATGTTTAGACCACCATTATTATGTAAAAATGGAAGATTATTTTTTTTTTAAATCCTTTTGGAACACTAAGCTACATTTTAGTCATTTAGCATACTCTCTTATCCAGAGCGACTTACAGTTAGTGCATTCATCTTAAGATAGCTAGGTGGGACAACCACATATCACAGGCATAGAAAATACATTTTTCTTCAACGTACAGTTGAAGTCGGAAGTTTACATACACCTTAGCCAAATGCATTTAATCTCAGTTTTTCACAATTCCTGACATTTAATCCTGGTAAAAATTCCCTGTCTTTGGTCAGTTAGGATCACCACTTTATTCTAAGAATGTGAAATGTCACAATAATAGTAAAGAGAATGATTTATTTCAACTTTAATTTATTTCATCACATTCCCAGTGGGTAAAAAGTTAACATACACTCAATTAGTATTTGGTAGCATTGCCTTTAAATTGTTTAACTTGGGTCAAATGTTTCAGGTAGCCTTCCACCAGCTCCCCACAATAAGTTGGGTGAATTTTGGCCCATTCCTCCTGACAAAGCTGGTGTAACTGAGTCAGGTTTGTAGGCCTCCTTGCTCGCACATGCTTTTTCAGTTCTGCCCACAAATGTTCTATAGGATTGAGGTCAGGGCTTTGTGATGGCCACTCCAATACCTTGACGTTGTTGTCCTTAAGCCATTTTTCCACAACTATGGAAGTATGCTTGGGGTCATTGTCCATTTGGAAGACCCATTTGCGACCAAACTTTAACTTCCTGACTGATGTCTTGAGATGTTACTTCAATATATCCACATAATATTCCATCCTCATGATGCCATCTATTTTGTGAAGTGCAACAGTCCCTCCTGCAGCAAAGCACTCCCACAACATGATGCTGTCACCCCCGTGCTTCACGGTTGGGATGGTGTTCTTCGGCTTGCAAGTGTCCCCCTTTTTCCTCCAAACATAACGATGGTCATTATGGCCAAACGGTTCTATTTCTGTTTCATCAGACCAGAGGACATTTCTCCAAAAAGTATGATCTTTGTCCACATGTGCAGTTGCAAACCGTAGTCTGGCTTTTTTATGGCGATTTTGGAGCAGTGGCTTCTTCCTTGCTGAGCGGCCTTTCAGGTTATATCGATATAGAACTCGTTTTACTGTGGATATAGATACTTTTGTACCTGTTTCCCCCAGGATTTTCACAAGGTGCTTTGCTGTTGTTCTGCGATTGATTTGCACTTTTCGCACCAAAGTACGTTCATCTCTAGGAGACAGAACGCGTCTTCTTCCTGAGCAGTATGACGGCTGATTTCTTTTGATTTGTCCATGTCAAGCAAAGAGGCACTGAGTTTGCCTTGAAATACATCCACAGGTACACCTCCAATTGACTCAAATTATGTCAATTAGCCTATCAGAAGCTTCTAAAGCCATGACATTATTTTCTGAAATTTTCCAAGCTGTTTAAAGACACAGTCAACTTTGTATGTAAACTTCTGACCCACTGGAATTGTGATACCGTGAATTATAAGTATATTCTGTCTGTAAACAATTGTTGGAAATATTACTTGTGTCATGCACAAAGTAGATGTCCTAACCGACTTGCCAAAACTATAGTTTGTTAACAAGACATTTGTGGTGGTTGAAAAACGAGTTTTAATGACTCCAACGTAAGTGTATGTAAACTTCCGACTTCAACTGTAGCTGTCAGAGCTAGAAGGGGGGTTAGGGGGCTTGAAGTGCAAGTGCTGGTTAAGTCTTTTTAGAATTTTTTTTGGGGGGGTGGGGGTCGAGATGAGTATTATTTAACATACTGTTTTAAGAGGTAGGGTTTCAGATATTTTCGGTAAGATGGGCAGGGACTCTGCTGTCCTAGCTTCAGGGGGAAGCTGGTTCCACCATTGGGGTGCCAGGACAGAGAAGAGCTTGGACTGGGCTGAGTGGGAGCTGCCCTCCCATAGGGGTGGGAGGGCCAAGAGACCTGAGATGGCAGTACGAAGTGCTCTGGTTGGGGTGTAGGTTTTGAGCATAGCCTGAAGGTAGGGAGGGGCAGTTCCTCCTGCTGTTCCGTAGGTAAGCACCATGGTCTTGTAGTGGATGTGAGATTCGACTGGAAGCCAGTGGAGTGTGCGGCAGAGCGGGGAGACATGAGTGAACTTGGGAAGGTTGAAAACCAGGCAGGCTGCTGCGTTCTGGATAAGTTCCAGGGGTGTGATGGCACAAGCGGGGAGACCAGTCAACAGTGAGTTGCGGTAGTCTAGACGGGAGAGGACACGTGCCTGGATTAGGACCTGCGGTGCTTCCTGTGTGAGGTAGGGTCGTACTCTACGGATGTTGTGGAGCATGAGCGGTTCACTGCTTTGATGTTTGCAGAGAACGACAGGGTGTTGTCCAGGGTCACGCCAAGGTTCTTTGCACTCGGGGAGGGTGACACTGTGGAGTTGTCAACTGTGATGGAGAGGTCTTTGAGCGGGCAGGCCTTCCCCGGGAGTAAGAGTAGTTTTTTCTTGTTGAGCTTCTTTTTTTTTAACCTTTATTTAACAGGTAAAAATGTATTTGAGGTGAGCTTGAGGTGGTGGGCCGACATCCAAGTTGAGATATCAGACAGGCACGCAGCGATGCGTGTCGCCACCTAGGTGTCAGAAGGGAGGGAAGGAAAAAAGTAGTGTCATCCGCATACCAATGATAGGACAGACCATGCGAAGATATGACTGAGCTGAGTGACTTGGTGTATAAAGAGAAGAGGAAAGGGCCTAGAACCAAGCCCTGGGACACCAGTAGTGAGAGTACGTGGTGCAGACACAGATCCTCTTCACGTCACCTGGTAGGAGCGGCCTGCCAGGTAGGATGCAATCCAAGAGTGTGCGTAGCCTGAGACGCCCATCACTGAGAGGGTGGAGAGGAGGATCTGATAGTTCACGGTGTCAAAGGCAGCGGATAGATCTAGGAGGATGAGAACAGAGGAGAGAGTCAGCTTTGGCAGTGCGGAGAGCCTCCGTGTAGAGTGGTTACTGATAGTAAGTAGTCAGTAATGCTAACTGTTTCAAGTTTACCTTTTTATGAACTGGAGTTCATTGAGTCATGTCAATAATGTATTTATTATTGACATGAGGTACGATACAGACATTAACACATTGAATGATCAAGAATCCAATGCATTGCACCATCATGATTTGGCTTGCAATAATTCAGAATATTTATGAGTTAGGGGTAACTCCTACAAGAAAAAACCTTTTGGCCCAATAACCCTCTTGTCAGAAAGGAATGTTATGACTAGATTATTTACAGTCCCAGTCAAAAGTTAGGACACACCTACTCAGTCAAGGGTTTTTCTTTATTTTTACTATTTTCTACATTACAATAGTGAAGACATCAAAACTATGAAATAATACATATGGAAACATGTAGTAACCAAAAAAGTCTTAAACAAATCTAAATATATTTGAGATTCTTCAAATAGCCACCCTTTTCCTTGATGACAGCTTTGGACACTCCCGGTACAGTTGAAACCGGGATTCATCCGTGAAGAGCACACTTCTCCAGCGTGCCAGTGGTCATTGACGGCGAGCATTTGCCCACTGAAGTCGGTTCTGACGCCAATCTGCAGTCAGGTCAAGACCCTGGTGAGGACGACGAGCTGATGAGTTTCCTTGAGAAGGTTTTTGACCGTTTGTACAGAAATGTTTCGGTTGTGCAAACCCGCAGTTTCATCAGCTGTCCGGGTGGCTGGTCTCAGACGATCCCACAGGTGAAGAAGCCGGATGTGGAGGTCCTGGGCTGGCGTGGTTACACGTGGTTGTGACGCTGGTTGGACGTACTGCCAAATTCTCTAAAACGACGTTGGTAGAGAAATGAACATTACATTTTATGGCAACTGCTCTGGTGGACATTCCTGCTGTAAGCATGCCAATTGCACACTCCCTCAAAACTTCAGACATATGTGGCATTGTGTTGTGTGACAAAAATGCACATTTTAGAGACCCCCTTTCTGGGGTCTTTTTATTTCAGCTCATGAAACATGGGACCATGCTGCATTTGTCTTTTTGTTCAGTATAGTACACTGAGTGTACAAAACATTAAGAACACCTGCACTTCCCATGAGACTGACCAGGTGAAAGCTATGGTCCTTTATTGATGTGACTTGTTAAATCCACTTCAATCAGTGCAGATGAAGGGGAGGAGATGGGTTAAAGAAGGGTTTTTAAGCCTTGAGACAATTGAGACATGGATTGTGTGTGTATGTGTGCCATTCAGAGGGTGAATGGGCAAGACAAAATATTTAAGTGCCTTTGAACGGTGTTCAAAGGTGTCAGGCACACCAGTTTGTGTCAAGAACTGCAAAGCTCCTGGGTTTTTCACACTCCAGTTTCCCGTGTGTATCAAGAATGGTTCACAACCCAAAGGAAATCCAGCCAACTCGACACAACTGTGGGAAGCATTGCTTTCGACACCTTGTAGAGTCTATGCCCTGACGAATTGAGGCTGTTCTAAGTGCAAAGGGGGTGGGGGGGTGCAACTCAATATTAGAAAGGTGTTCTTAATGTTTTGTACACTGTATATTGTCCATTTATTTGATGTCTTTGTTTTCCTTGTCTTCCAGTCTTGAGAAATATATTTCTGGTGTCGGTTGTGTTGTTGGCTTGCTCCGCCTTGTTCCCCGTCCTCTGGCACCTCTGGATCTACGCTGGCAGCGCCAACTCCAACTTCTACTACGCCATCACGCTGCTCTTCAATGTGGCACAGGTGAGTGGGCTGGCATAGGCAGCAAAGGGTAAGTTAGCATGGGGACAGGCAACCACAGTGTATTTTTCAGCTAATCCTAGGGCAGGAATCATTAACTAGATTCAGCCGCAGGCTATTTTTCTTTCTTGAGCGGATGGTCGGAGGGCCGACGCATAATTACAAATAATTTGTAGACTGCAAATTGACCGCAAGAAGCCCAAACAGATATGTTTGACTAAAACATAATCATTTCAAACCTTGCTTACATTTGTATACAATCATGTGTCTCTCTCTTATGTGTGGGAATAGTTGGAAACAAATTTCTTAAATTAAAATATTTCCTGGTGTTTTTAAAGTCTTATGTCCAACAATAAAACTATATTTTTTGCTCAAATCTTTGGGGGCCAAATAAAACCACCCATGGGCCAAATTCGGTGCATGGGCCACCAGTTGGGGACCCTGTCCTTGGGTATGACCAAGTCTTTTGCCTTGGGATTGAAATGCTAGTAGTATCATATTTAACATTGTTGGTCTTGAGCTAGGGTATGTTAACTGCCACAGCCTGCTATTCCCAAATGACACCCCTAGGGCATCTCACCAAGATCAGTGATACAGTGAGTCTGGCTACGGACCAGAATTTGTCAAGTTTGTATGTAAAAGAGGCTTATGATGTCACCTATAATGAATAGTGGAGGCAGTAAAACAGGTAGACTTATTGGGGGACCTTCCCATTGTTAAGCCCCCAGATAGACATTCTAAATAAACGGCAGCCATTTTGCATTTGACAACCGCAGATACCGTTTCCTTCAGTGTCAGTTAACACTCACAAATCCCTTGTCTGGAGTTGAAATCATGGGAGTACAGAGCGAAGACTTAATTACAGAGGGGACCGGAATGCAGGACTGTTTGTATTCGGCCATGTCCTTCACTAATTCATCTGCTCTGGAACAGATGATGTAGAAACCAAGGTTTTGGGTTACCTGTCAGAGTATGACTATGATATCACTGTCTAACACTGTTTAATGGAAAGGCCGGTAAAACTGGGTGTAAGACGCTTTGGGATAAAATAGCAAATTTTTGTCCATTGAGACTTTTCTTCCTGGTCTTCTCAGCTAAGGACATAAGCAGGATCTGCAAAGACTGAACAAACACTCTGTTTTCATCTCCGGAGCAGAAAATTACGATAATGGCATCTTGGGGGGGGGGGGTCATTCATAATTTGACGGTGTTGGTTCGAACCAAACAAGGCACTTATTCCGTTCACACAGAGCTCTGGCCATTTGGACTATTATGGAAGGATTCCCAGTCTGCTCAATTGTACACTTGAGCGGACTATTTATAAAAACGGACCTGTCAACATATGTTGTTTTCGTAGATGTGAGTGGTATTTAGATAAGCGGTGTGAGATTGTGGTGAACCTGCCTGTCAGTTTTGAGAGAAACAATCTGAGATTAACCTGGTCAGTTTTGCTAGCTGACCGCTTTGGCTGACACACATTTCCCATTTCTCTGATAGTATGCAGGTTGACTTTGCCTGAGATTACATCATTTCAAAAGGAAGGAGAAGGTCAAACCATTCCACACATGGTTTGGAGAATCTCCCAGACCTTTTTATGTGGCAATGTTTAAAATGTACAGGTTATATAAAGATGTCATATATTATATAGCTTGTAGCTGTGAAATCAGTTTGATGGGAGTACAGTACCTAATAACTGTTGAAATTCAACTAACCACAGATGGATGTTACTTTGTTCCTTCTCAGATCTTGCTGGTGTCGGACTACTTCTATGCGTACCTGCGGCGAGAGCACCACCTGACCCATGGCTTGTACCTGAAGAGGAAAGACGGCGGCGAGGCCACTCTGGTGCTCAAGTAGACGACGACAAACTCTCACACTTGCGCACGCAGGCAGGGATGGGACATGGGTGACAGACCCATACCTGCCTGACAGTGACTCTGAACATTACCCCACCCTTTGTTCTTAATTCTGAGGTCTTACTTTTAAGCAAACATCCACATCCAGCCACCCAACCAACCAACCACCTGCTCCCCCATAGACCAAAGCCTTAGTGTTTCTGAAGTTACTTCTGGTACAGAAATGGATGGAGCAGACATGGAGTTGAAGAGGGTGGGATGAAAGATGGGTTCCATTTGCTCTTTCCATGCTCTGTCGTTCCAGTGAGTAGGCGACAAATCTTGGTGTGGCGGGTAGGTGATAGTGTTGCTTGTCCTTTTCTTTTGCTTAATTTGGTAAAGTTTTTTTCCCCTTTATGCTTTTGGTAATTGCTGTCACTCATTGAAAACAAGCAGATGACTTGAGCAGATGTGAGCCTTTGGGTACTTGAGAGCACACAGGAACCAGACAGTTCTGCATTTAGGCTGTTTACCAGCAGAGGGCGTCGCTTGAACATGAAAACCACAGGGGCTTGTCAGTCAATCTAGTCTTTACTGGAAGAAACAGCCTCCACATTTGGGTCGTGTTCATTAGGGCGCGCAACTGAACATTTGTAAAAAATATAATAATAAAAAATTTGCATTTCTTATTGTCCACGTAGTTCACCTCTGTTCCAGTATGTTGTCTTCTGTTTAGTGCCTAATGAACAAAACCCTTTATTTTGTGTTTTACTAATACACTTAACACTTTGTCCTACAATAACTGTGTACAAAATGTTGCTAAGTTGGTACTCTTCTCTCAATGGATATCTGATGGGTCTAACTACTGCATTGTCACTATTTGCAATACTATAGGAAAAAGATATCGGGATAAGACACCTGTTTACTGGAGTGTCTTATCTGAGAGAAATGTAGTCTGATAACCCTGTACCCAGTGAAAATTAGATATGATCTGGATTCCTCACTATCTGAACTCTCGTGATGCACTCTGCTTGTTGAATGTGATCCAGCATGAATGTTCATGTATGCCATTTTTATGTGTACATATACAGTATTTATTTGACAGCACTAATTTTGTTCATTTTTTTTTCTTCTGTAATTTTCTAAATGGAGGAGTACTTTAGTTGTTTTGATATGTTTCTGTATTTTTTCTTTGTGATATTAAAGACCAGGGTGATTTTAAAACGGATCATGTTCTATTTGCTGAATGTTGACTACATTACAGGTTTTGAGTTTTGTTGTTTGGAAGCATACAGGTAGATATGTACTGCACACTGGAAACCTATTCCAGTTCTGGAGTAGCCTACTGGATCACTCATTTTAATCCATAGCAGTAGATGTAGCCTTATGACTTCAGCTGGTCAATTTAAGAGCCGACCTTCTGGCCAATCATTATCCCCTGCAGGCCCTCCCTTCAGAAATGTTCCAGACCCTCTGTTCTTTTATTTAAAGCTGTTTGTCTATGGTTAAATCCAAATCCCCCCCCTTTCCCTTGGCTCTCCATTTGCGCTTTCACGCTCACCTGCGCCATTTGCACAAGTGTCCCAAAGCTGAGGGAGTGAAAATCCTCAAGGGTGTAGGGGCTAATTAGACCATCAGCCACTTCGACCAAGCCAGCAAGGCTGCAGGCTTCAGAGCGAAGGGATATCCCGAATTTGCACAATTTCTTTCAAAATAATGGAGATGCGTGCCTAATTATATTCTACATGCATTTGTGTTATGAATAATGACTAAATGTGTACATTTGACTTAGAATTCTAACTAAACAGAATACTACTATGTTACTGTATGGATGTATGAATCTTATAATCATAATGCTGAATATAATGAGTGAAATTGTAATCAAGAATTGGAACAAGGAATGTCTGTTCCTTGTTAGAAAGAATGGAGTTATCATCAGACAGGCTGGAATGTGTTCCTTACAGGAAATTCTGTCTCTACCCAGGGAGGGGAGAGACCTTGGGCTGGTTGTAGATTGTTTAACAGGTGGCAGACAATGTGAGGAGGCTGTGAACTGTATTGCCACTGTATCCGAGAGGAGGAAGGACATTTTAAAACCTATGACGTCATTATTATTATATAACCTGATGTAAATTGTACTATGATCAGATCTTCTTCACCGTCGACTGCAGTTTGCCTGGGAATCCCCAGGATTCCGGCCAGTTGACATAACTGAGGAAAGAAATGTATTAATTTTATTTCAGTGTCATACACCATTTGGTTCCCAGGCCATATGGGCTTAGAAGACACTATTGACAACATACACTGCTCAAAAAAATAAAGGGAACACTTAAACAACACAATGTAACTCCAAGTCAATCACACTTCTGTGAAATCAAACTGTCCACTTAGGACGCAACACTGATTGACAATAAATTTCACATGCTTTGTGCAAATGGAATAGACAACAGATGGAAATTATAGGCAATTAGCAAGACACCCCCAATAAAGGAGTGCTCAATTGGATTCAGGTCTGGGGAACGGGCGGGCCAGTCCATAGCATCAATGCCTTCCTCTTGCAGGAACTGCTGACACACTCCAGCCACATGAGGTCTAGCATTGTCTTGCATTAGGAGGAACCCATGGCCAACCGCACCAGCATATGGTCTCACAAGGGGTCTGAGGATCTCATCTCGGTACCTAATGGCAGTCAGGCTACCTCTGGCGAGCACATGGAGGGCTGTGCGGTCCCCCCCCCAAAAAATGCCACCCCACACCATGACTGACCCACCGCCAAACCGGTCATGCTGGAGGATGTTGCAGGCAGCAGAACGTTCTCCACGGCGTCTCCAGACTCTGTCACGTCTGTCACATGTGCTCATGTGCTCAGTGTGAAGAGCACAGGGCGCCAGTGGCGAATTTGCCAATCTTGGTGTTCTCTGGCAAATGCCAAACGTCCTGCACGGTGTTGGGCTGTAAGCACACCCCCCACCTGTGGACGTCGGGCCCTCATACCACCCTCATGGATTCTGTTTCTGACCATTTGAGCATGCACATTTGTGGCCTGCTGGAGGTCATTTTGCAGGGCTCTGGCAGTACTCCTCCTTGCTGGGTTGTTGCCCTCCTACGGCCTCCTCCACGTCTCCTGATGTACTGGCCTGTCTCCTGGTAGCGCCTCCATGCTCTGGACACTACGCTGACAGACACAGCAAACCTTCTTGCCACAGCTCGCATTGATGTGTCATCCTGGATGAGCTGCACTACCTGAGCCACTTGTGTGGGTTGTAGACTCCGTCTCATGCTACCACTAGAGTGAAAGCACCGCCAGCATTCAAAAGTGACCAAAACATCAGCCAGGAAGCATAGGAACTGAGAAGTGGTCTGTGGTCACCACCTGCAGAACCACTCCTTTATGTGTCTTGCTAATTGCCTATAATTTCCACCTGTTGTCTATTCCATTTGCACAACAGCATGTGAAATTTATTGTCAATCAGTGTTGCTTCCTAAGTGGACAGTTTGATTTCACAGAAGTGTGATTGACTTGGAGTTACATTGTGTTGTTTAAGTGTTCCCTTTTTTTTGAGCAGTGTATAATCACCCAACTGGAAATTTACAGTGTACAGTACATGCACTTCACATACAAACCACTTGGTGGCCACCTCAAGTTTGAAACATGGCCATGATATTACTCCACAGGTGTACAAAAAGAGTATTGAAAGCCTAGAATGTTCTTTTGAATTATTTGTTGTAAAGTTGTGGAGGCCATATATTAACAGACACCTTAAGAGACTATTAATATGTCAACCAGAAAGAGTTTAAACCAGATAAATAGTTGCGAAACTAGATCACAAATACATTAAAAGCAGCGCAACATTGATGGACTTTTTCAAGACATCCCTATGAGTCTGTCATGCAAGAATACAATGTAGATGGTTTGCTATGGTTCCTTAGCACTTGCTAAACGAGGCAGTAAGACCAATGGTCCATCAGTCTTTTCCATGCCAGAGGTTTGTGTCTTTTTAAACCTTTAATCATTTTAATGACTCTTTAAAAGTAAATGTAAATCAAATGGTCTTTCTTCATTCATTCATGGTCTCAGTGCAAACATTTTGAAATCAGCAGAACACTGACAGATCAATAGAAAAAAGACAAGATGCAGCATTTTCAGAGAATCGAATAGTTTATATTTGTCAAAATTTGCTGTAAATCGCTCCTCCCCACTCTTACTTAATTCTGAGAGGTTGTGGATCGTTTGTTTCTTTTATGAAAATTGCCATCCAAACAGTTATCATCATCGTTATCATGTGGGCAGCAAGAATGGACAGTTTGATGCAGGTGGCTATAAGGTTTTTATAATGTACTTGTGTGTTCTTTTCCATGTTGATATACAGAATTTGTATCATTTGTATTACACTGTTTTAACAAACCTGTTTTTTCTGGTTTCTATGCCACTAGTACTGAATCAATTGATTCATGAAATAATGTATTTTATTAGACATATTAATAGATATTAAGTTGCCTCATTCATTGAGTACAACTACAGACTTATTTCCATTGTGGTCCTTGCTATCATAGGGCGGCAGGTAGCCTAGCGGTTAGAGCGTTGGGCCAGTAACCGAAAGGTTGCTGGATCCAATCCCCGAGCTGACAAGGTAAAAATCTGTTGTTCTGCCCCTGAACAAGGCAGTTAACCCACTGTTCCCTGGTAGGCTGTCGTTGTAAATAAGAATGTGTGCTTAACTGACTTGCCTAGTTATAAAGGTTAAATTTAAAAAATAATGTGGGCAACAAGATGGGGGACAGCTTGGGCAAGACTGGCTGTGCATTGAGGCACTTCCATATTATGTGGACAATAAAGTTTTCTAATTCTTCACATTGGAACACTTTGTGCTTGGCTTTGCACAAATGTAATTTGCAGTGTGTGCCACCAGATGGCAGTATATTCTAACCATTCAGTTAGCAACAGGTTTGCATACCATGTGGAATACAGTCCCACTGATGGTATTAATACACCGAACCAAAAAGTAAACACAACATGTAAAGTGTTTATCCCAGAAAGATCCCAGAAATGTTCCATACGCACTAAAAGCTAATTTCTCTCAAATTTTACGCACAAATTTGTTCACATCCCTGTTAGTGAGCATTTCTCCTTTTCCAAGATAATCCATCCACCTGACAGGTGTGAAATATCAAGAAACTGATTAAACAGCATGATCATTACACAGGTACACCTTGTGCTGGGGGCGGTAAAAGGCCACTCTAAAATGTACAGTTTTGTCACACAACACAATTCCACAGATGTCTCAAGTTTTGAGGGAGCATGCAATTGGCATGCTCTGTTGCCAGAGAATTGAATGTTCTTGTTCAATGTTCATTTCTCTACAATAAGCCACCTCCAGAGAATTTGGCAGTACGTCCAACAGGCCTCACAACCTCAGACCACGTGTAACCACGCCAGCCCAGGACCTCCACATCCAGCTTCTTCACCTGTGGGATCGTCTGAGACCACCCACCCGGACAGCTGATGAAACTGTGGCTTTGCACAACCAAAGAATCTCTGCACAAACTGTCAGAAACCATTTCAGGGAAACTCATATTCGTGCTCATCATCCTCACCTGGGTCTTGACCTGACTGCAGTTCGGTGTCGTAACCAACTTCAGTGGGCAAATGCTCACCTTCGATGGTCACTGGCATGCTGGAGATGTGTGCTCATCACGGATTAATCCCGGTTTCAACTGTACCGAGGAGATGGCGTGCATGGCGTTGTGTGGGTGAGCGGTTTGTTGATGTCAACGTTGTGAACAGAGTGCCCCATAGTGGCGGGGGTTATGGTATAGGCAGGCATAAGCTACGGAAAATGAACACAATTGCATTTTATTAATGGCAATTTGAATGCATAGAGATACCGTGACGAGGTCATTATTGTGCCACTCATCCCCCGACATCACCTCATGTTTCAGCATGATAATGCACAGTCCCATGTTGCAAGGATCTGTACACAATGTCCCAGTCCTTCCATGGCCTACATACTCATGGACATGTCATCCATTGAGCATGTTTGGGACCCTCTCGATCGATGTATATGATAGTGTGTTCCAGTTCCTGCCAATATCCAGCAACTTCGCACAACTATTGAGAGGATTGCGACAACTTTCCACAGGCCACAATCAACTCTATGCGAAGGAGATGTGTCGCGCTGCATGAGGCAAATGGTGTTCACACCAGATACTGACTGGTTTTCTGATCCACGCACCTACCTTTTTTTTAAGGTATCTGTGACCAACAGATGTCTATCTATATTCCTAGTCATATGAAACCAATAGATTCGGGCCTAAATAATGTATTTCAATCGACTGATTTCCTTATATGAACTGTAAATCAGTTAAATCATTGAAATTGTTGCACTTATATTTTTGTTCAGTGTATAGTATAATGTAAACAGTATGGAACCTACTTAGAGGCTATTTCATACCCCAGAAACCCAGCTGTGTTAATGTTTCTGGGTAATTCAGTACATTTTTCTCCCCAATTGGTAGTTACGATCTTGTCTCATCGCAGCAACTCCCAAACGGGCTCAGGAGAGGCGAAGGTCGAGACATGTGTCCTCCGAAACATTACCCGTCAAGCCATGATGCTTCTTAACACACTGCTCACTTTACCCGGAAGCAAGCCGCACCAATGTGTCGGAGGAAACACTGCTCGACTGTTGACCGAAATCAGCTTGTCCGCCACAAGAAGTTGCTAGAGGCCAATTGTGCGCCGCACTATGGGACTCCCGGTCACAGCCGGGATGAACCCCAGGCTGCGCCACTCGGGAGGCGGCCATCTGTTCCATTTCTAATAGCCATTAGGAGGCCACAGTTTTCACACAGTTATTTCACTGATGCCCTTCCCAGACAACACGGTGGGTTCGGGGCTATTCAGTTTGAGACTCGTGGGACATCGTCTCAGACTCGGGTGGCTTCATATGGCCCAAGCTCTTCCCGAGTCCAGCATAATCATATTACTCTGGGTCCACCTAATGGTACTCAGGCCGAGTCCACTTCATCATATCTGGGCTGATTTACTTTTTCAGAAGTAAGGCTATATTCAGCAGTTGGTGGAAGAATGAAAAAACTAATTAAGGTAATAATTTCACCTCGAATTTGCTAGATAATTTGCAAGCAAAAATCCTACCTCTTATGGTATTAGATGGAGAAGGATCCTAGAGAATCTATGCTATAAATTCATTCGATTTTACTACAGATTTTTTGGGGGGAACCCCACACTAATTCTATTAATTTCTGTCATTCGGCCAATCCTGGCTTAATATAATGGCATTAGCGATTTTTAGGCATATGTTGCTGGCCATGTTAATTATAGGACAACTTGGGATACATGATCCATGACTGACAGCACATCTCAGTGTCATAGGCTACAGCCTATTTTTCTATGGTAGACCTATCTGTAAACGGTGGTACAGCCTAATGTAATTTTCTGGACCTTGTAAACAGTCGAGAATAAACCCATAACTGATCCAAATAGTTGTATAATCAGGGCTTTATTTCGGCATGAAACACAAAAGTACGTTTGAACGGTTATGCAAATTAACCTAAATCACTGCAGTTTACAGCTTAGACAATAATTGTGTACTACCAATAATGAATTCCTCATTGCAGTGTGTTGTTGTAGTCTAGGAGGTAGAATAATTGTATTTGATAATCTGCTACTTAGGCTGAAGGAGTGATGCAGCCTACAACCATGCATGTTAAATTATTGCAATAGCCTATTAAAATAGCTAAATAAATAACGACCATAAAAGTCAATGGAAAAAATAATGGCGCTCAAAACGTTGTGACTGTGGGTTTGATTCCCGGGACCACAAACGGAAAATTTATGCATGCATACTGTTGCTTTGGATAAAAGCATCTGCTTAATGTTCAATTTATTATTTTTGCACACCTCATATTTGTGAGACATTTTCCTGCATGGAACTTTTGACTGTAGTACATTCTGAGAAGACTGAAGAAAATAAAACTGCTTAACTCAACTGGGTAAGTTATGAATTTTATCACCAACTGTGTAACTTTGAGAAAAGTGAACCTGAAAATAAGACCTCACATCACCAACTAAACAATCACTCTATTGCGGAAATTGCCTTATCAGTTGTTAGTTGAATATTACATTTTACAATTGAGGTATAGACATGTACAGTTGAAGTCGTAAGTTTACATACACCTTAGCCAAATAAATTTAAACTCAGTTTTTCACAATTCCTGACATTTAATCCAAGTAAAAATTCCCTGTCTTAGGTCAGTTAGGATCACCACTTTATTTTAAGAATGTGAAATGTCAGAATAATAGTAGAGAGAATGATTTATTTCAGCTTTTATTTCTTTCATCACATTCCCAGTGGGTCAGAAGTTTACATACACTCAATTAGTATTTGGTAGCATTGCCTTTAAATTGTTTAACTTGGGTCAAACGTTTCAGGTAGCCTTCCACACGCTTCCCACAATAAGTTGGGTGAATGTTGGCCCATTCCTCCTGACAGAGCCGGTGTAACTGAGTCAGGTTTGTAGGCCTCCTTGCTCACACACGCTTTTTCAGTTCTGCCCACAAATGTTCTGTATGATTGAGGTCAGGGCTTTGTGATGGCCACTCCAATACCTTGACTTTGTTGTCCTTAAGCCATTTTTACAAAACTTTGGGAGTATGCTTGGGGTCATTATCCATTTGGAAGACTCATTTGCAACCATGCTTTAACTTCCTGACTGATGTCTTGAGATGTTGCTTTAATATATCCACATCATTTTCTTCCTCATGATGCCATCTATTTTGTGAAGTGCACCAGTCCCTCCTGCAGCAAAGCACCCCCACAACATGATGCTGCCACCCCCGTGCTTCATGGTTGGGAGGGTGTTCTTCGGCTTGCAAGCCTCCCCCTTTTTCCTCCAAACATAATGATGGTCATTATGGCCAAACAGTTCTATTTCTGTTTTATCAGACCACAGGACATTTCTCCAAAAAGTACGATCTTTGTTCCCATGTGCAGTTGCAAACTGTAGTCTGGCTTTTTTATGGCGGTTTTGGAGCAGTGGCTTCTTCCTTGCTGAGGGGCCATTCAGGTTATGTCGATATAGGACTCGTTTTACTGTGGATATAGATACTTTTGCACCTGTTTCCTCCAGCATCTTCACAAGGTCCTTTGCTGTTGTTCTGGGATTGATTTGCACTTTTCGCACCAAAGTATGTTCATCTCTAGGAGACAGAACTCGTCTCCTTCCTGAGCAGTATGACGGCTGCGTGGTCCCATGGTGTTTATACTTGCATACTATTGTTTGTACAGATGAACGTGGTACCTTCAGGCATTTGGAAATTGCTCCCAAGGATGAACCAGACTTGTGGAGATTTACAAATCTTTTTCTGAGGTCTTGGTTGATTTCTTTTGATTTTCCCATGATGTCAAGCAAAGAGACAGAGTTTGAAGGTCAGCCTTGAAATACATCCACAGGTACACCTCCAATTGACTCAAATTATGTCAATTAACCTATAAGAAGCTTCTAAAGCCATGACAAACAATTGTTGGAAAAATACTTGTGTCATGCACAAAGTAGATGTCCTAACCGACTTGCCAAAACTCTAGTTTGTTAACAAGAAATTTGTGGAGTGGTTGAAAAACAAGTTTTAATGACTCCAACCTAAGTGTATGTAAACTTCCGACTTCAACTGTATAACGCCTCATATACTATTTCCTGTCTGTTTTACAAATCTGTGATTGTAATTTTCAACATAACAAATGGCAGCATACATGTATCTTCAATTGCCAACATCAATGCTTGCTGAAGTATCCTTAAAACCTCTACAGGATCAGTGTTGTCACCGCGGGAAGGTTGAGCTAACGTGCGCTAATGTGATTAGCATAGCATTGTAAATAACAAGAACATTTCCCAGGACATAGGCATATCTGATATGGGCATAAAGCTTAAATTATTGTTAATCTAACTGAACTGTCCAATTTACAGTAGCTATTACAGTAAAATAATAACATGCTATTGTTGAAGAGAGTGCACAGTTATGTACTTGAAAATGTATCAATAAACCATTTAGGCACATTTGGGCAGACTTGATACAACATTCTGAACAGTAATGCAATGGTTCATTGGATCAGTTAAAAACTTTGCACATACACTGCTGCCATATAGTGGCCAAAATCGAAATTGTGCCTAAACTGGAATAATACGTTGTGGCCTTTCTCTTGCATTTTTTCACGTATGTTTTTTTCTTTATATTATCTTTTACCAGATCTAATGTGTTATATTCTCCTACATTCATTTAACATTTCCACAAACTGCAAAGTGTTTCCGTTCAAATGTTATCAAAAATATACATATCCTTGCTTCAGGTCCTGAGCTACAGGCAGATTTGGGGATGTCATTTTAGGCGAAAATTGAAAAAAAGGGTCCGATCCTTAAGGAGCTAGCATTACCTCTAAATGAACCAAAAACACATAATCCAGCAGCGGTGGCCTCTGCTGCTCGAGCCGTCTGCCTTGCAGCTCGAGCCTGCCTCGGCGCCTGACTTTCCAACGGTCAGCCAGAGAAAATACCAAAAAGTTTAAAATATGTAATTGTAGCTAGTATAACGTTATGTGTAGTAGAGTATTTCATCGCAGTCGCTAATTAATTTCTGGACTGGTCATGGTTGTTGTCAAAGTTTCTCTGTTAACGTCAGCTAATGTTAATGTTAGCTAGTTAGCTACTGTATCTTAGGTACAGTAACTTTTAGAGCAGAGGTGACATTAGCTAGTTAGCTAAGTCAATATGTTTAGGTTCTGGACTATGTGATATTAGGTAGCTAATTGAGCTAGCTAGTGTTTCTGTTTGTAAAACATCGGTAGTCTAGCTAAGACTAGACAAGAAAGCACGCGGTTGACATAGCTAGCTAGCTAGCTAACATGTCCAGTGACCCTTCGTGTACACTAGCACATGGTGCCGCATGATGTAACACCGCTTTCCATTAATTTTCAATGGAAGGAAACCGGTGAGAAGCGGAGTGGGTGGGGGACCGCTGGGCGGAGCAAACCTGGTGTGGGAGGCGGTCTAAAAGTACATTTCCCAACTTTATGCAAATCACCAGCCTCGACTGCTGGGCAATGACCAATCATATCGTGGTTCCCATGATGAATTTGACGGTATGTGACACAAGGCTGGAGACTTTCTTCAACATAGATGGCTTACAAAAATATTAGGAATGAAGTGAAGTGATTATAACGTCATAACAAATCATGCAAAAAATGTACAGTTGAGTGGAACATGTTACTTAATGTAGAGACAAACGATTATGCATATTTTTTGGTCATAAAATCACTATTTAGCAAGCTAGCTAACTAGCGAACATTAGACAGCTAACGTAAACTCACTCACTTTTGTACATTGCGCTGGTCCTTACAATTGACCTTATTTTAGCGCCCAAAAAACGTAATACTTCCAGATCAACTGTAATATCAATACCAATGTAAAGCACAATTTCTCCCCTTTCCATCAAAATCAATGACCAGACCTTCATGATGCCCATGTCTGCATGATTCAAGAAGGCAATGAGCTCTGTCGGGTCTTTTAAAAAATGGCGGGTGGGGAAGCGAAACCTATTGCGTGATAGTGAGAAGGAGAGATGTCGTGTGGGGAAACGGCTTTCACTCGATCTGTCCAACTTATCACCTTATGACCTCTAAAATGTAAATAAAACACTATAAAAAGTTTATATAATGTGTCATTGCATACCTATTTGAAGGTTTGTGTCGAATTTGAATCGGGTTTTTAGGGCGGTGCTAAAGTGATCTTCAGAAGTAAACAGCTGCTTTTGAGAGTCATGATAGCTTGCAGTGATGACGCAAACAAATGACTAGGTATCCCCCCTTACCCTGTCCGTTTCTTGTTTCTAAACAGTGAGAGAAGTGCTACACCTGGTGGAGAGAGGCTGTAAGACAGAATTAGTTGCTTTATGCGTGCTGTACGTTACGCCATGACACGTCACGACGTAACGTACAGCGTCGGAGGGGTCCGTTTTTTTTCTACTTTTCTCCAATACTATAGAGCCATTACCATGTAAATCAATGCTTGAATAGAAACGTAGTTCACACCCCAGATTTTGATGTCAACACAGTCACTTCAGTCCCATTAGTTTTCTTTGCAGCCTCGTTTGAATGTTGCGGTTGCGCACATTTGTACGGAATGGGGTTAGTGTACGTTAGCTGGCTGGCCGTTGTGACATGAGTATGAAATTGTAATTCTGGTTGTATAATGTTTTAGAGACTCCTGAAACAACCAGCAAACCAGGCTTTCGTCTTGTGAAAGAGTGGATGTAAAGAATCTACCTAGCTATAGCATTTACTGCAAATTGAATGTACAATTTTGTAAGCTTGCCTTGCTGATATTTGCCATGCAAAGCAGCTGAAGTAACGTCGCTTGCTAACTATTTATTTGCTTATTGTGCAGTGGAGGAGACAAATATCTGTATGACTATGGATGTGTAGCTAGCTATGTAGCCAATCTGTGTATGGACCTTAAAACGTTTGGTATAAATATTAGTTCAGAATCTAGCTATGAACCCCACCTATCATAGCCGGTTGTATCAACTTCAAAACAGTCTCAATGACATTAATGAAGCCTATGGATTGAGTAGAAAAATATATAACTTTGTACTAAGGATGCAAGTCGTATATACATGTAGTTATTACCATGCATGAGATCCCCACATTGTAGCCTGTATATTTAATATATTCACTGATCATGTACTCTACCTTGGCAAATAAAGGTGTAGTTCAGGTATGAATGTCTGAGAGACATTTTCCGATGCGGGAGGGGTTCACCGACAGGGGAAAGGGATAAAGTGAACATGCACAGACACACAAGGGCAAACAATATAGCGTAGTTATAGAAATAATGAAGTGTCTTACTATTCTCCATGGTTGGTCCTCTTATTCTTTGAAGGTGAAAGGAGCCACAGTAATATACCTGAGCCTGCTTACTGCACAACACAATCCATCAATCAGATTGATACACAAGTGTGTATGTGTGGGTTATAGGGTGTCTAATTGTCCTACATTTGTTCAATATGGGTGACTCTTAAAATAGCCTGTTTTGTTTTTGTACAGACATCACACCCTTACCTAAACAACACCCTCATCTGAGAAGTAGAAATTAAAGAGAGAGAAACTGGGAATTGAATAACTGCAGTTGACATAGCTAAGTAAATGGAAGAATAATCATGTTTTTAGGGCCTTCCTCTGACACCGCCTGGTATAGAGGTCCTGGATGGCAGGAAGCTTGGCCCCAGTGATGTACTGGGCCATACGCACTACCCTCTGTAGTGTCTTGCGGTCGGAGGCTGAGAAGTTGCCATACCAGGCAGTGATGCAATCAGTCAGAATGCTCTCGATGGTGCAGCTGTAGAACCTTTTGAGGATCTGAGGACCCATGCCAAATATTTTCATTCTCCTGAGGGGGAATAGGTTTTGTCATGCGTTCTTCACGACTGTCTTGGTGTGCTTGGACCATGTTACTTTGTTGATGATGTGGACATCAAGGAACTTGAAGCTCTCAACCTGCTCGTCTACAGCCCCATCGATGAGAATGGAAGCATGCTATGTCCTCCTTTTCCTGTAGTCCACAATCATCTCCTTTGTCTTGATAACGTTGAGGGGGAGGTTGTTGTCCTGGCACCACACGGCCAGGTCTCTGACCTCCTCCTTGTAGGCTGTCTCGTTGGTGTCGGCGATCAGGCCTACCACTGTTGTGTCATCGGCAAACTTAATGATTCTGTTAAAGGTCCCCAAAGCACACACATCCCTGGGTTGCTCCTTCATCTGACCACTTTCTTATTGACCGAGTCACTGGTGCTTCCTGCTTTAGTTTTTCCTTGTAAGCAGGAATCAGGAGATCAGAATTATGGTCAGATTTGCCAAATGGAGGACGAGGGAGAGCTTAGTACGTGTCTCTGTGTGTGGAGTTAAGGTGGTCTAAAGTTGTTTCCCCGCTGGTTGCACTTTTAACATGCTGGTAGAAATGAGGTAAAATGGATTTAAGTTTCTCTGCGTTAAAGTCCCCGGCCACTAGGAGCGCCGCCTCTGGATGAGTGGTTTCCTGTTCGCTTATGGCCGTATACAGCTCATTGAGTGCGGTCTTAGTGTCAGCATCGGTTTGTGGTGCTAAATAGACAGCTACGAAGAATATAGAAGAAAACTCTCTTGGTAAATAGTGTGGTCTACAGCTTTTTTTTTCACCTTCATTTAACCAGGTAGGCTAGTTGAGAACAAGTTCTCATTTGCAACTGCGACCTGGCCAAGATAAAGCATAGCAATTTGACACATACAACAACACAGAGTTACACATGGAATAAACAAAACATACAGTCAATAATAGAGTAAAAAAATAAGTCTATATACAATGTGAGCAAATGAGGTGAGATAAGGGAGGTAAAGGCAAAAAAAGGCCATGGTGGCGAGGTAAATACAATATAGCAAGTAAAACACTGGAATGGTAGATTTGCAGTGGAAGAATGTGCAAAGTAGAAATAGAAATAATGGGGTGCAAAGGAGCAAAATAAATAAATAAATACAGTAGGGGAAGAGGTAGTTGTTTGGGCTAGATTATAGATGGGCTATGTACAGGTGCAGTAATCTGTGAGCTGCTCTGACAGCTGGTGCTTAAAGCTAGTGAGGGAGATAAGTGTTTCCAGCTTCAGAGATTTTTGCAGTTTGTTCCAGTTATTGGCAGCAGAGAACTGGAAGGAAAGAAAACCAAAGTAGGAATTGGCTTTGGGGGTGACCAGAGAGAAATACCTGCTGGAGCGCGTGCTACGAGTGGGTGCTGCTGTGGTGACCAGTGAGCTGAGATAAGGCGGGGCTTTACCTAGCAGAGACTTGTAGATAACCTGTAGCCAGTGGGTCTGGCGATGAGTGTGAAGCGAGGGCCAACCAACGAGAGCGTACAGGTCGCAATGGTGGGTAGTGTATGGGGCTTTGGTGACAAAATGGATGGCACTGTGATAGACTGCATCCAGTTTGTTGAGTAGAGTGTTGGAGGCTATTTTATAGATGACATCACTGATTTCGAGGATCGGTAGGATGGTCAGTTTTACGAGGGTATGTTTGGCATCATGAGTGAAGGATGCTTTGTTGCGATATAGGAAGCCGATTCTAGATTTAATTTAGGATTGGAGATGCTTAATGTGAGTCTGGAAGGAGAGTTTACAGTCTAACCAGACACCTAGGTATTTGTAGTTGTCCACGTATTCTAAGTCAGAGCCGTCCAGAGTAATGATGCTGGACGGGCGAGCAGGTGAGGGCAGTGATCGATTGAATAACATGCATTTAGTTTTACTTGCGTTTAAGAGCAGTTGGAGGCCACGGAAGGAGAGTGGTATGGCCTTGAAGCTCGTCTGGAGGTTAGTTAACACAGTGTTCAAAGAGGGGCCAGAAGTATACAGAATGGTGTCGTCTGCGTAGAGGTGGATCAGAGAATCACCAGCAGCAAGAGCAACATCATTGATGTATACAGAGAAGAGAGTCGGCCCGAGGATTGAACCCTGTGGCACCCCCATAGAGTCTGCCAGAGGTCCGGACAACAGGCCCTCCGATTTGACACACTGAACTCTATCAGAGAAGTAGTTGGTAAACCAGGCGAGGCAATCATTTGAGAAACCAAGGCTGTCGAGTCTGCCAATAAGAATGTGGTGATTGACAGAGTTGAAAGCCTTGGCCAGGTTGATGAATACGGCTGCGCAGTAATGTCTATTATCGATGGCGGTTATGATGTCGTTTAGGACCTTAAGCGTGGCTGAGGTGCAACCATGGCCAGCTCTGAAACCGGATTGTATAGCGGAGAAGGTACGGTGGGATTCGAAATGGTCGGTAATCTGTTTGTTAACTTGGCTTTTGAAGACCTTAGAAAGACAGGGTAGGATAGATATATGTCTGGAGCAGTCTGGGTCTAGAGTGTCACCCCGTTTGAAGAGGGGGATAACCGCGGTAGCTTTCCAATCTTTGGGAATCTCAGACGATACGAAAGAGAGGTTGAACAGGCTAGTAATAGGGGTTGCAACAATTTCGACAGATAATTTTAGAAAGAGAAGGTCCAGATTGTCTAGCCCGTCTAATTTGTAGGGGTACAGATTTTGCAGCTCTTTCAGAACATCAGCTATCTGGATTTGGGTGAAGGAGAAATGGTGGGAGCTTTGGCGGGTTGCTGTGGAGGGTGCCGGGCAGTTGACCAGGGTAGGGGTAGCCAGGTGGAAAGCATGGCCAACCGTAGAGAAATGCTTATTGAAATTCTCAATTAAAGTGGATTTATCGGTGGTGACAGTGTTTCCTAGCCTCATAGCTGGGAGGAGGTGCTCTTATTCTCCATGGACTTTACAGTGTCCCAGAACTTTTTGAGTTAGTACTACAGGATGCACATTTCTATTTGAAAAAGCTCGCCTTAGCTTTCCTAACTGCCTGTGTATATTTGTTCCTAACTTCCCTGAAATTTGCATATCACGGGGGCTATTCGATGCTAATGCAGAACGCCACAGGATGTTTTTGTGCTGGTCAAGGGCAGACAGGTCTGGAGTGAACCAAGGACTATATCTATTCCTAGTTCTACATTTTTTGAATGGGGCATGCTTATTTAAGATGGTGAGGAAGGCACTTTTAAAGAATAGCCAGGCATCATCTACTGACGGGATGAGGTCAATGTCATTCCAGGATACCCCGGCCAGGTCGATTAGAAAGGCCTGCTCGCAGAAGTGTTTTAGGGAGCGTTTGACAGTGATGAGGGGTGGTCGTTTGGTCGCAGACCCATTACGGATGCAGGCAATGAGGCAGTGATCGCTGAGATCTTGATTAAAGACAGCAGAGGTGTATTTGGAGGGCGAGTTAGTTAGGATGACATCTATGAGGGTGCCCGTGTTTACGGATTTGGAGTTGTACCTGGTAGGATCATTGATAATTTGTGTGAGATTGAGGATATCAAGCTTAGATTGTAGGATGGCCGGGGTGTTAAGCATGTCCCAGTTTAGGTCACCTAGTAGCACGAGCTCAGAAGATAGATGGGTGGCAATCAATTCACATATGGTATTGAGGGCACAGCTGGGGGAAGAGGGAGGTCTATAGCAAGCGGCAACAGTGAGAGACTTGTCTCTGGAAAGGTGATCACGAAATCTAAGGAAGTCTACCTCAAGCAGACTTCCTTAGATTTCGTGAACCAGCTGTTGTTTACAAATATACATATATTACCCTTGTATTATCAGAGGCCGCGGTTATATCCTGCCAAAAAAACTTAAACCCGCCAGCTGTATGTTATTCATGCCGTTGTTCAGCCACAACTCGGTGAAAAATAAGATATTGCAGTTTTTAATGTCCCATTGGTAGGATACACGTGATCGTAGTTTGTCTATTTTATTTTCCATTGATTGTACGTTGGCTAACAGGACCGATGGTGAGTTTCGCCGCTCGCTCGCCTGATCTTTACAAGGCACCCGGACCTTCGTCCCCGATATCTCGGTCTCTTTCTCCTGCGAATGACGGGGATGAGGGCCTTGTCGGGCGTCTGAAGTAAATCATTCTCATCCGACTCGTTAAAAGAAAAAGTATTCCTCCAGTTCAGGGTGAGTAATTGCTGTCCTGATATCTAGAAGCTCTTTTCGGTTATAAGACACGGTGGCAGAAACATTATGTACAAAATAAGTTAAAAATAAAAAAAACACAATAACACAATTGTTTGGGGATTGTAAAACGTCAGCCATCTCCTCCGGTGCCATTATTTACATACGATATCAATGATAATTGTTCCATACTATGTATTAGAGATACGAACCAGCAAAACACTAATCCTCTTTTAATGTTCAAGTTTTCTCCTCATGGGTTTTTACATGACATGTTCTACTCTGCTTTACTCACAGTCTCCTCTATTCCTGACCCTGAGTTGGCTCTAGTTTATCCTTGATATTTATTCCTCTGGCAGATAAACACGCTCCTTTTAAACATTTCAGTCAAAGATAAATCTAACCCCTGGTTTTCTTCAGAGCTATCCGAGCTCATTCAAATGAGAAATCAGGCCTGGGCCAAAGCAAGGAAAACTGACTCTGTAGTAGACTGGCAATCTTTCAGACAATTGAGAAACAGATGTACTATCTCGATTAAGAAAGCTAAATCAAGCTACATTTTAAGCTTTATCTCTGACTCTGCTGGTGATCCTTCAAAATTTTGGAAAACAGTAAATGCACTGAAGCGTACAACTTCCTCTTCTTCCCTGCCTAAGCACATTATGTCTGACTCTGGCATCATAACTGAGAAGAATGGGATAAGGGACTTTATCAATAAGTGCATCGAGGACGTCGTCCCCACGGTGACTGTGTGTCCATACCCCAACCAGAAGCCATGGATTACAGGCAACATTCGCACTGAGCTAAAGGGTAGAGCTGCCGCTTTCAAGGTGCGGGACTCTAACCCGGAAGCTTACAAGAAATCCTGCTATGCCCTGCGACAAACCATCAAACAGGCAAAGCGTCAATACAGGGCTAAGATTGAATCATACTACACTGGCTCCGACACTCGTCAGATGTGGCAGGGCTTGCAAACTATTACAGACTACAGAGGGAAGCACAGCCGCGAGCATCCCAGTGACACGAGCCTACCAAACGAGCTAAATCACTTCTATGCTCACTTCGAGACAAGCAACACTGAGGCATGCATGAGAGCATCAGCTGTTCCGGATGACTGTGTGATCACGTTCTCCGTATCCGACATGAGTAAGACCTTTAAACAGGTCAACATACACAAGGCTGCGGGGCCAGACGGATTACCAGGACGTGTGCTCCTGGCATGTGCTGACCAACTGGCAGGTGTCTTCACTGACATTTTCAACATGTCCCTGATTGAGTCTGTAATACCAACATGTTTCAAGCAGACCACCATAGTCCCTGTGCCCAAGAACCCAAAGGCAACCTGCCTAAATGACTACAGACCCGTAGCACTCACGTTCGTGCTTTGAAAGGTTGGTAATGGCTCACATCAACACCATTATCCCAGAAACCGTAGACTGAGGGGCAGCTCCGGACTGAGGGGCAGCTCCGGATTGAAGGACGGCTCTGGCGGCTCCTGACTGGCGGGCGGGTCCTGACTGGCGGGCGGCTCTGGCGGGTCCTGACTGGCGGGCGGCTCTGGCGGCTCCTGACTGGCAGGCGGCTCTGGCGGCTCCTGACTGACGGGCGGCTCTGGCGGCTCCTGACTGACGGGCGGCTCTGGCGGCGCTGGACAGACGGGCGGCTCTGGCGGCGCTGGACAGACGGGCGGCTCAGGCGGCGCTGGACAGACAGGCGGCTCAGGCGGCGCTGGACAGACGGGCGGCTCAGGCGGCGCTGGACAGACGGGAGACCCTGGCGGCGCTGGACAGACGGGAGCACCTGTAGTGAGGAGACAGAGAGACAGCCTGGTGCGGGGGGCTGCCACCGGAGGGCTGGTGCGTGGAGGTGGCACCGGATAGACCGGACCATGGGGTTGCACTGCAGGTCTGGAGCACCGAACCTGCCCAACCCTACCTGGCTGAATGCTCCCCGTAGCCAAGCCAGTGTGGCGAGGTGGAATAGGCCGCACTGGGCTGTGCTGGCGAACCGGGGACACCATGCGTAGGGCTGGTGCCATGTACCCCGGCCCGAGGAGACGCACCGGAGACCAGATGCATTGAGTCGGCTTCATGGCACCTGGCTCGATGCCCACTCTAGCCCGGCCGACACTAGGCGGTGCTATGTACCGCACCGGGCTATGCCTGCTCACCGGGGACACCGTGCGCCTCACGGCATAACATGATGCCTGCCCGGTCCCTCTCTCTCCAAGGTAAGCACGGGGAGTTGGCTCAGGTCTCCTACCTGGCTTAGCCACACTCCCCGTGTGCCCCCCCCCAATAAATTTTTGGGGCTGCCTCTCTGGCTTCCATCCGCGCTTTCTTGATCGCCGTGCCAACTCCATTCTCCGGTAACCCTCCTCACATTGTTTCATAGAATCACAGGCGGGCTCCGGCACTCTCCCTGGGTCGACCGACCACCTCTCTATTTCGTCCCATGTTGTAAAATAGTCCTGCGATCGCTGCTGCCCGATACCACGCTGCTTGGTCCTTTTTTGGTGGGTGGTTCTGTAACGGCTGTCGTTGGTGGAAGAAGGTGAGGACCAAAGCGCAGCGGGGTTAGTTTTCATCTTATTTAATAATACTCCAAAACTGAACACTTCAAATTACAAAACAATAAAGTGAAAACCGAAACAGTTCTGTCTGGTGCAGACACACAAAGACTGAAAACAACCACCCACAAAACCCAACAGAAAACAGGCTACCTAAATATGGTTCCCAATCAGGGACAACGATTGACAGCTGCCTCTGATTGAGAACCATATCAGGCCAAACAATCATAGAAAAACTAACATAGACAACCCACCCAACTCACGCCCTGACCATACTAAAACAAAAGACAAAACAAAGGAACTAAGGTCAGAACGTGACACCCACTCCAATTTTCATACCGCCCAAACAGATCCACAGATGATGCAATCTCTATTGCACTCCACACTGCCCACCTGGACAAAAGGAACACTTATGTGAGAATGCTATTCATTGACTACAGCTTAGCGTTCAACACCATAGTACCCTCAAAGCTCATCACTGAGCTAAGGATCCCGGGACTAAACACCTCCCTCTGCAACTGGATCCTGGACTTCCTGACGGGCCGCCCCCAGGTGGTGAGGGTAGGTAGCAACACATCTGCCACGCTGATCCTCAACACTGGAGCTCCCCAGGAGTGCGTGCTCAGTCCCCTCCTGTACTCCCTGTTCACCCACGACTGCATGGCCAGACACGACTCCAACACCATCATTAAGTTTGCTGACGACAGAACAGTGGTAGGCCTGATCACCGACAACGACGAGACAGCCTATAGGGAGGAGGTCAGAGACCTGGCCGGGTGGTGCCAGAATAACAACCTATCCCTCAACGTAACCAAGACTAAGGAGATGATTGTGGACTACAGGAAAAGGAGGACCGATCACACCCCCATTCTCATCGACAGGGCTGTTGTGGAGCAGGTTGAGAGGTTCAAGTTCCTTGGTGTCCACATCAACAACAAACTAGAATGGTCCAAACACACCAAGACAGTCGTGAAGAGGGCACGACAAAGCCTATTCCCCCTCAGGAAACAAAAAAAAAATTGGCATGGGTCCTGAGATTCTCAAAAGGTTCTACAGCTGCAACATCGAGAGCATCCTGACTGGTTGCATCGCTGCCTGGTACGGCAATTGCTCGGCCTCTGACCGCAAGGCACTACAGAGGGTAGTGGGTACGGCCCAGTACATCAGTACATCATATGACTGGGGTTAAGCTCCCTGCCATCCAGGACCTCTACACCAGGCGGTGTCAGAGGAAGGCCCTAAAAATTGTCAAAGACCCCAGCCACCCCAGTCATAGACTGTTCTCTCTACTGTCGCATGGCAAGCGGTACCGGAGTGCCAAGTCTAGGACAAAAAAGGCTTCTCAACAGTTTTTACCCCCAAGCCATAAGACTCCTGAACAGGTAATCAAATGGCTACCCGGACTATTTGCATTGTGTGCCCCCCAAACCCCTCTTTTTACGCTGCTGCTACTGTCTGTTTATCATATATGCATAGTCACTTTAACTATATATTCATGTACATACTACCTCAATTGCGCCGACCAACCAGTGCTCCCGCACATTGGCTAACCGGGCTATCTGCATTGTGTCCCGCCACCCACCACCCGCCAACCCCTCTTTTACGCTACTGCTACTCTCTGTTCATCATATATGCATAGTCACTTTAACCATATTGACATGTACATACTACCTCAATCAGCCTGACTAACCGGTGTCTGTATGTAGCCTTGCTACTTTTATAGCCTCGCTACTGTATATAGCCTGTCTTTTTACTGTTGTTTTATTTCTTTACTTACCTATTGTTCACCTAATACCTTTTTTGCACTATTGGTTAGAGCCTGTAAGTAAGCATTTCACTGTAAGGTTGTATTCGGCGCACGTGACAAATAAACTTTGATTTGAAGTGATGCTTTTATCACGGCATGCTTTTTATTTGAGAGAAACGGTGGTTTAATTGACCCTAGTCAGTCAATCGACAGCTCTTCCCTCTGCCAGCCTCTAGGTTTTCATTTTAACAATTTAACATTTGTGAAGTGATAGATGCCTTGCTTAAGATTTATGTTTTAAAAAATACACCGAGGCTGATATGCTTGAATCATTAACACATATTTTTTACCTGACAATTGTATCTGGTTCTATCCCCAAGGTTTGGAAGGCGGCCCCTGTGACCTAAATAATTTTCTCCCTATTACTAAACTTTCTTGCCAAGCTAAAATATTAGAATCCTTGATTAATTCTCAACTAACATCTTTCTTATCTATGAAATGTATTTTAAATGTACATCAGTACGGTTTTAGACAAGGTCAGAGCACTATCTCTGCTTTATCCCTAGTTATAAATTATGTGGTTAACTGTATGGATAAAAGGCAACATTGTGCTGCCCTCTTCATTGACCTGTCAAAGGCTTTTGATACTGTTGGTCACTCACTGCTAATTCAGAGGCTTTCCTCAATTGGCCTAGATCAGGCTGCATGTAACTGGTTTAAAGATTACTTGACAGATAGAACTCAATGGGTATCTACTGATGGTGTTAAATCACGTTTCCTGGATATTACGAAAAGTGGGGTTGTTTCTGGGTCCTGTACTTTTTACTGTTTACATTAACAATATCGACTTGTCTGTAAAAAATTGTAACCTGCACTTGAATGCCGATGTGTTTGCTATTGCCCCCAAGGTTGACCAGGCTCTATCTGAACTACAGTCTGCCTTTATTTTATTACAGAACAACTATATTGACCTGAAATTTGTATTGAATGCAGGTAAACTAAGTACATGTTGTTCTCTAGAACACATGAAAATATCTCTGATGATTTAAGCATATGTGGGCATCTGGATAGATGAAAAGCTGTCTTTTAAAAAACATATTGATCAGTTCGTTTTCAGCTGAGAATAAAAAATGGGCTTCTATAGAAATAGGTCCTGCCTCTCGCTCAATAGTAGAAAGCAGATTATTCAGTCGACCCTAGACTATGACGACATCATCTACTGTATATGAACACAGCTTCCACGTTATTAAAGTCGTTAGCTGCAGTTTATCATAGCACACTGCGATTTATTACGGGCGACAATGTTAGTACTCATCACTGCATTCTCTACCACAAAGTTGTTTGGCCCACTTTGATGTCATGTAGGTTGATAAATTGCTATGTTTTAATTTATAAAGCCCTTTTACAAAAAGTCCCACTGTACCTAACATCGTTACTAAACTTTAGACACAAATTACCACACCCGGTCTCAGCGATGCTTAACTCTGGAAATTCCTTTGGTCTCTGCTGAGTTAGGTAAATCAGCTTTTAGTTTTTTTGCAGCTTATTTGTGGAACAATCTTCAAAATGTTCTTTGATGTTTTGGTGCCTCTAGGGCAATTCAGAAAGATGATTTGAGGACCTTATTACTGATGAATGGGTTTGTTTTTTTATGACCGTTGTTACGGATTCCCCGCTACTGCTACTCATTCCGTGCACCAGTTCCAGGGTTCTACATCACCGGCCTTCTAGGCTTCACTGAACTGTCTAATTACGCACTCCTGGTTCCCATTTTCCTTGATTAGTAATTGTATATATGTGCCCTCTGATCCCCGTTGTCCTGTTTGGTTATTGTTACCATGTCCGTTGGTCCTGTGAGTACCTGTGTTGTTGTTTCGGCTTTCCTACTGCGTGTTTTGTGCAATTGTTATTACTGGTCTCTTCCATTGTATTTATTAGAGGTTTAACCTCGCTCTTTTGTTAGGGTTACATCCCTGTGTGTGTTGTATATGTGTTTGTTTTGGGCTTCGTCCCCGTGCCTTTCATGGTATGTTGTGTAATTTGGGTGGAGTATTAAAACCCCCTATTACGTAGTCCTGTGCCTGTCTCCAATCATTTATACAATGTGACAGAATAACCGACCCTGAATGGAGACAACTGCAACTGGCCCAAGCCTTCTAATTTAGTGTACCCTGAGCACACAATCCATGTGGAATTTCCAGGTCTCTGGCAGCATTTGGAACTGCCGATCTGTAGTCAAGAACGCTGAGTTCATCTCAGCCAATACTGACCTTCAGTCCCTTGACTTTTTGGCCCTGACAGAGACATGGATCACCCCAGGGAACACTGCTCTCTTTTCCTGGATACGTTTTCTCTCACAGTCCAAGAACATCTGGTCGTCGTGGTGGTGGCACAGGGCTACTCATTTCTCCTAAGTGGAGATTTTCTCTATTCTCCCTCTCTCACTTGTCCATCTCCTCATTTGAATTCCATGCCGTCACTGTCACTTGTCCACTCAAGCTTAACATTGTTGTCATCTATCGTCCACCAGGTGCCCTTGGAGAGTTCGTCAATGAGCTTGACACCTTGATAAGCTAATACCCTAATGATAGCTCACCACTCTTCGTACTTGGCAACTTCGACCTCCCAACGTCAGCATTAGATTCATTTATTTATTCTTTCCCCTCCTTGCCTCTTTTGACCTCACCCTTTCCCAATCCCCTCCAACTCACAAGGCAAACAATAGGCTTGACCTCATCTCTACTAGAGGCTGCTCACCTACTAATCTCACTTCAACCCCCCTCCAGGACTCTGATCACTACTTTGTTTCCTTTCCTGTCTTCCTTTCCTCCAACCCTAAACCCTCAGCCCCTACCCAGATGGTCATGCGCTGTCGCAATCTTCGTTCTTTCACTCTCACTACTCTCCTCTTCCATCCTATCTCTCCCTGCTACTAAATCCTTCTCCCTCCAGTCTCCTGGTTCTCCCTCTTTGACCCTACTCCTCCCTTTTGCATCCTATGACTCGCACTGTCCCCTTTTCTCACCGCCGGCACGGCCCTCCCCTCCTGCTCTGTGGCTGAGTGAATCTTTGCGAGCTTACAGAACAGGGCTGCGGGAAGCTAAGCTAAAATGGAGGAAAACTAGACTTCCGGAGGACCTATTATCCTTTCACTCCCTCCCCTCTATATTCTCTTCCTCTGTATCCACTACTAAAGCCACTTTCTACCACTCTAAATGTAATGCTTCTGCTGCTCACCCTCGGAAACTATTTTTCCACCTTCTCCCTCCTTAATCCTACACCCCTCCCTCCTCCCTCTCTGCAGACGACTTTGTCAACCACTTTGGGGAAAAAAGGTTGACGACATCCGCTACTCATTCTCTCAGCCTATTGAGTCTACTGGTCTCACTCACACAGAACTACCCTACGCCTTGACCTCTCTCTCTCCAGATGACATCCTACGACTAGTGAGGTCTGGCCGCCCGACAACCTGCCCGCTCAACCCCATCCCCTCCAGACCATCTCTGGAGACCTCACTTCCCTCATCAACTCATCCCTGACAACTGGCTATGTCCCCCCTGACTTCAAAATGGCCCGAGTTGCTCCCCTCCTCAGGAAACCAACACTCGACTCAACTGACGTCAAAAACTATAGACCTGTATTCCTTTCTTTTCTTTCCAAAACACTTGAGCGTGCTGTCTCTGATCAACTTGTTTCGTCATCTCGCTCAGAATGATCTTCTTGACCCTAACCAGTCAGGCTTCAAGACAAGTCACTCAACCGATACTGCTCTTTTCTGTGTCACTGAGGCTCTCCGCATACCAAAGCTGACTTTCTCCTCTGTTCTCATCCTCCTAGATCATCTGCTGCCTTCGACACCATGAACCATCAGATCCTCCTCTCCACCCTCTCAGGGCTGGGCGTCTCAGGCTCTGCACACGCTTGGATTGCATCTTACCTGGCAGGCTGCTCCTACCAGATGACGTGGAGAGGATCTGAGTCTGCACCACGTACTCTCACGACTGATGTCCCCCGGGGCTTGGTTCTAGGCCCTCTTCTCTCTCTTCACCAAGTCACTCGGCTCTGTCATATCCACACATGGTTCTCCTTTCATTGCTTTGCGGATGACACTCAACTACTTTTCTCCTCCCCTTGACACCCAGTTGGCAACACGCATCTCTGTGCCTAGCAGATATCTCAACTTGGATGTCGGCCCACCAAATCAAGCTCAACCTCGACAAGACAGAGATGTTTTTCTTCCCGGGGAAGGTCTGCCCGCTCAAAGACCTCTCCATCACTGTTGACAACTCCAGTGTCGCCCTACGAGTTGTGGCAGACCAGGGGGTTTGGTCAAGACGTTTACCCATATCAGACATGGACAGAGAAGGATTAGCTCAGTTTGAAGGGTGTTTGTTTAAGTAATAGATAAAAAAGAAAAGGATAGGTCTCCATGAGACCCTCTCCGGGACACCATCTTCTGGGTTCCGGGTCTGGGTGTATCCTGTCGGGCACAAAACTGAACTCCCTTTTCTTACCTCTGCAACCGTCAACAATAACACGGGAGTCCTTTCTTCCCCCACTCTCCCTGTGGAAAGCTGCCTTTCTGGTAGCTTTATGGGCCTTGCACAGCTGGTGAGCAATCCGCCCTTGATTACTCACCAGCTCCCAATCACCCCCAATTAGTTGTGGCTGGTGAGCCCGTCGAGACCTGGCACGTCCAGCAGATGGAGCCATCGCCTTGTGATGTATACTCCATCTGTTACCAGGCCTCGAAGAGTCTTCCCCTGGTGGCTGACCTGCTATACGCCACAGAGTGTAAAGAACCTTGACATGACCCTGGACAACACCCTGTCGTTCTCTGCAAACACCAAAGCAGAGACTCGCTACACTACCATTCTAAATTTTGGGGTCACTTAGAAATGTCCTTGTTTGTGAGAGAAAAGCAGATTTTTTTGTCCATTTAAATAACATCAAATTGATCAGAAATACAGTGTAGACATTGTTAATGTTGTAAATTACTATTGTAGCTGGAAACAGCAGATTTTCTATGGAATATCTACATATTCTTGTTCTGAGAAATGAAGACTATTCCATGCAAGAAATTGCCAAGAAACTGAAGATCTCGTAAAATGCTGTGTACTACTCCCTTCACAGAACAGCGCAAACTGGCTCTAACCAGAATAGAAAGAGGAATGGGAGGCCCTGGCGCACAACTGAGCAAGAGGACAAGTACATTGGAGTGTCTAGTTTGAGAAACAGACGCCTCACAAGTCCTCAACTGGCAGCTTCATTAAATAGTACCCGCAAAACACCAGTCTCAACGTCAACAGTGAAGAGGCGACTCCGGGATGCTGGACTTCTAGGCAGAGTTGCAAAGAAAAAGCCATATCTCAGACTGGCCAATAAAAAGAAAAGATGGGCAAAAGAACACAGACACTGGACAGAGGAACTCTGCCTAGAAGGCCAGCATCCCAGAGTCGCCTCTGTGTGCTAACATGATTGCAAAAAGGCTTTCTAATGATCACTTAGCCTTTTAAAATGATAAACTTGGATTAGCTAGCACAATGTTATATTGGAACACAGGAGCGATGGTTTCTGATAATGGGCTTCTGTGCGCCTATGTAGATATTCCATTGAAAATCAGCCGTTTCCAGCTACAATAGTCATTTACAACATTAACAATGTCTACACTGTATTTTAATGGACTTTTTTTATTTATTTTTTCAAAAACAAGGACATTTCTAAGTGACCCCAAACTTTAGAACGGTAGTGTGTGTGTGTATTTGTATAATTATAACCTGAACACTCCCCCCCCCCCCCCCTTACTAGCGCTGACTCTAATGATGGTGACTTTATCGAGTAAAAATGTATTTTCTATGCCTGTGATATGTGGTTGTCCCACCTAGCTATTTTAAGATGAATGCGCTAACTGTGAGTCGCTCTGGATAAGAGTCTGCTAAATGACTAAAATGTAAATACGTAAGCATACAATAGAATTTCTAAAAGAGTGTCCTGTGTAGCTTTTGAGAATGTAATAGTATTGTTGACAGCTTTGTGCTACTGGTGATGATTGATACTGTTTAGTAAAGATTACAAGGATGGTGTTCAGAACTGCAAATGGCTTCTAGGCACATTTTCATTGATGTAAGCAACTGTAATGGAATTTTAATGTTTGTGCTTTTCTTATAGCTCATTTCTGTGTTCTATTTCTGTGTTCCATAAACTAATGTCTGTGTTCATGCAAGTGGCTGACTGAACGAATCCTCACTATCAGTAGCTGCAATTTGGCGGTATGCCCAGACCTTGTTTTGAGGACGAGAACGAAAGATATCTCAGTTTCAAGGTCTCAGCTTAGAGAAGAAGCCTCGTGAGGTATTGGTCTGTCACTTGTTATGTAACGGTATTGGTCGGTCACATGAATGAAATAAAACAGTAATGACTAATTATGCTAAATCATGCAAATATAACTTGTCTGTGTATAGCCGTATATAAGACAACTGCTGGGACTGCCCCAGCAGAGCTCCTGATTGACATGTGTACTATGGTGCTTTTAGTTGGTTGGAACCTATGCAGCGCGCCGACAAATAAACAATGATTCATTTAAGATTGACTTAGTAAGAATTTCCAAGACACAACCACGTAGTTGCACTTAAATCCTCAAATGTTTAATTAAGAGAGGGAAGCTTTATGTTTCAGTCTATCTGGTGAAAGCGGTTTAAAAGCATGGATAGAACCACAGGCCTGATATTTGTACTTATAACATGTTTTTAGTTATTCCAGTACCTAAATAACACAAGCCTCAGGCATCTCAGGCATGTTACTCACATGAACCTGACAACTGATCACCTTTATAATTAATTTGAAGTAGCCTTATTCAGCCTATTTAGCCCGCCAGCAGGACGGTTGCAGCTAGTACTGTATATACAGTACCAGTCAAAAGTTTGGACACGTCTACTCATTCCAGGGTTTTTCTTTATTTGTACTATTTTCTACATTGTAGAATAATAGTGAAGACATCAAAACTATTAAATAACACATATGGAATCATGTTGTAACCAAAAAAGTGTTAAATAAATCAAAATATATTTTATATTATAGATTCTTCAAAGTAGCCACCTTGATAACAGCTTTGCATACTCTTGGCATTCTCTCAAAGTCGGGTGATTGTGGAGGCCAGGTCATCTGATGCAGCACTCTATCACTCTCCTTCTTGGGGAAATAGCCCTTACACAGCCTGGAGGTGTGTTGGGTCATTGTCATTGTCCTGTTATAATACTGTTTATGCATTGAACAGCTATGATGTGGAAGGACAGACGAACGGGGAACGAACTGAGGAACAGACAGATATAGAAGGGGCAATCAACAAAGTGAAGGGGTCAAGGTGTGTCCAATGAGCGCTGATGTGCGTAATGATGGTGACAGGTCTGCGTAATGATGGGCAGCCTGGCGCCCTTGAGCGCCAGAGAGGGGGAGCGGGAGCAGGCGTGACATGATGAGTACTCTCTCATCTGTGTCTGTGGGACTGAGTTGGGCCTTTGGGGCTTGAGAACAAATGATAGTCCCAGTAAGCGCAAATCAGATGGGATGGCGTATCGCTGCAGAGTGCTGTGGTAGCCATGCTGGTTAACTGTGCCTTGAACTGTAAATAAATCACCAACAGTCTTGAAGGAGTTCCCACATATGCTGAGCACTTGTTGGCTGCTTTTCCTTCACTCTACGGTCCAACTAATCCCAAACCATCTCAATTGGGTTGATTCTGGAGGCAAGGTCATCTGATGCAGCACTCCATCACTCTCCTGCTTGGTCAAATAGCCTTTACAAAGCCTAGAGGTGTGTTTTGGGTCATAGTCCTGTTGAAAAACAAATTATAGTCCCACTAAGCGCAAACCAGATGGATGACGTATCGCTGAAGAATGCTGTGGTAGCCATGCTGGTTAACTGTGCCTTGAATTCTAAATAAATCACCAACAGTGTCACCAGCAATGTACCATCACACCTCCTCCTCCATGCTTCACGATGGGAACCACACATGCGGATGTAACAGATGTAAATCATACTCCTTGCGTTGTGTTTGTCCAAATAAATCACCCCAGTCAGTGGTCCCAGTTGAGCATTATTTATTTATGTTGTTAAATAGGAAACAGCACATTAGTTGTGCAGGGCTTAACGATGTTGATGGCTGTCGATGGTAAAATCTGTAGCATGAAAACAACTGTGTTAGCAGTGGGCTTATGTGACCATTACATCGGTGTATGCTAGCTAACCCACTTATTTACAGCAATCATATGCCAAAGCACATCCCAGAAAGCCCCTTAATCCCTAACAGGTACCATATACCCACACATGTATGAATCAGTAATGTACAGCAAACTTGTACACATTGTAAAATAGAAAACAGTATTCAGAACGTGGCCTACCCCTTGCATCACATTTTCATACTGGGGAGACCTGACATTCGCGATCTCCCCCCTATCTGCATGCAGGGCCAAACATAACAGCCTTATTGTCATCAGAGTTGAACCAACCAATAAGAATGCTTGAACATTGAATACACCTTTCTTTAGAGGCAAGTGGAAACATAACCAACCCTGTTACACGGAGATCATCCGTTCACCTACTCTGCATCTCACAAAGACACGGCGGTTGGAACCAAAAATCTATTTGGACTCCAGACCAAAGGACAGATTTCCACTGGTCGAATGTCCATTGCTCGTGTTTCTTGGCCCAAGCAAGTCTCTTCTTCTTCTTCTTGCTGTCCTTTCGTAGTGGTTTCTTCTTTGCTTCGACCATGAAGGCCTGATTCACACAGTCTGCTCTGAACAGTTGATGTTAAGATGTGTCTGTTACTTGAACTCTGTGAGGAATTTTTCTGGCCTGCAATTTCTGAGGTTCAGTTAACTCTACTGAACTTATCCTCTGCAGCAGAGGTAACTCTGGGTCTTCCTTTTCTATGTCGGACCTTATGAGAGTCAGTTTCATCGTAGCGCTTGATGGTTTTTGCGACTGCACTTGAAGAAACTTTAGAAGTTCTTGACATTTTCTGCATTGACTGACCGTCATGTCATAAAGTAATGATGTACTGTCGTTTCTCTTTGCTTATTTATTTGAGCTGTTCTTTCCATAATATGCACTTGGTCTTTTACCAAATAGGGCTATCTTCTGTATACCCTTTGAACAAGGCACACCTGTTATTTGAAATGCATTCCAGGTGACTACCTCATGAAGCTGGTTGAGAGAATGCCACGAGTATGCAAAGCTGTCATGAAGGCAAAGGGTGGCTACTTTAAGAATCTCAAATTAACACTTTTTTGGTTACTTCATGATGTCTTCACTATTATTATAGAATGTAGATAATAGTAATAATCCTTCCTGTTTGGCCCTGTCCGGGGGTATCATCGGATGGGGCCACAGTGTCTCCTGACCCCTCCTGTCTCAGCCTCCAGTATTTATGCTGCAGTAGTTTATGTGTCGGGGGGCTAGGGTCAGTTGGTTATACCTGGAGTACTTCTCCTATCTTATCCAGTGTCCTGTGTGAATTTAAGTATGCTCTCTCTAATTCTCTCGTTCTCTCTTTCTTTCTCTCTCTCGGAGGACCTGAGCCCTAGGACCATACGTCACGGCAAACCGGGCATGATGACTCCTTGCTGTCCCCAGTCCACCTGGCCTTGCTGCTGTTCCAGTTTCAACTGTTCTGCCTGCTGTTATGGAACCCCTACCTGTTCAACTCTTAATGATCGGCTATGAAAAGCCAACTGACTTTTATTCCTGATTATTATTTGACCATGCTTGTCATTTATGAACATTTTGAAAATCTTGGCTCTCTCTAATTCTCTCCTTCTCTCTCTCTTTCTCTCTCTCGGAGGACCTGAGCCCTGGGACCATGCGTCGGGGCTGCCGGGCGTGATGGCTCCTTGCTGTCCCCAGTCCACCTGGCCTTGCTGCTATTCCAGTTTCAGCTGTTCTGCCTGCGGTTATGGAACCGCCACCTGTCCCGGACCTGCTATTTTCAACTCTTGATGATCGGCTATGAAAAGCCAACTGAAAATTATTCATGATTATTATTTGACCATGCTTGTCACTTATGAACATTTTGAACATCTTGGCATAGTTCTGTTATAATCTCCACCCAGCACAGCCAGAAGAGGACTGGCCACCCCTCATAGCCTGGTTCCTCTCTAGGTTTCTTCCTAGGTTTTGGCCTTTCTAGGGAGTTTTTCCTAGCCACCGTGCTTCTACACCTGCATTGCTTGCTGTTTGGGGTTTTAGGCTGGGTGTCTGTACAGCACTTCGAGATATTAGCTGATGTACGAAGGGCTATATAAAATAAACTTGATTTAATAGTGAAAATAAAGAAAAACCCTGGAATGAGTAGATGTGTCCAAACTTTTGACTGGTACTGTATATACAGTACTAGCTGCAACCGTCCTGCTGACGGGCTAAATAGGTTGAATAAGGCTACTTCACTTTTGACTGGTACTGTATATATAAAGCTCATGGGTGCTATATGACTGTTCCTGTGGGTCCCATGTGTATCCCATGATCTCCTATAGGTACCCCATAGCATCTCATGGGTCTGCTATGGTGGCCCCATGAGTTTACATGGGATTCTGATGGTGACTCATTAGTGTCCCATGAACTAACATTGACATCCCATGACTTAGATTGGGAATCCCATGGACATTTATCATAAGGGAATTTTGGAGTCACTTTTATTGTAAATAAGAATAGAATATGTTTCTAAAGAATTCTTCATAAATGTGGATGCAGCCATGATTACGGATAATCATGATGTCATACCCTGATCTGTTTCACCGGTCTTTGTGCTGGTCTCCACCCCCCTCCAGGTGTCGCCTCTTTGCCCCATTATCCCCTGTGTATTTATACCTGTGTTCTCTGTTAGTCTGTTGCCAGTTTATCTTGTCTTGTCAGGTCTTACCAGTGTGCATTCCTGTCTTCCTATTGCTCAAGTTCTGTTTTTCTCGGTTCAGACCATTCTGCCTGCCCTGACCCCGAGCCTGCCTGCCGTCCTGTACCTGCCTGACTCTGACCTGATCACAAACCTCTGCCTGTCCTCGACCTGCCCTTTGCTTGACCCGTATTTATAATAAATTATCTGAGAGCTATACTATCTGCTGCCCTTGTCTGTATCTGGGTCATATCCTGATAGTTGTGATACATGACTGAATTGTGAATAATGATGAGTGACAAAGCTACAGACGGACAAATATCATAGGCTACCCCCAAGACATGCTAACCTTACAATATATTTTTTGGAGGGGTATGATAATTATGCCTCTGTAACTTTATCAATCATAATTATTCATGATTTATTTATTTTTTAAATGGGGGAAAAAACAATGAGTGGGGTGTCTCGCTTCCTCATCTGTCTGGTCCCGTATCTCAGTCCCTTTTCAGGTAGCAGGGCGCATCATTTAATTCACGAGTGTAGACCCAATGGCAATTGCCGAATGTCATTACACTTTTTGCTGTTTTGTAACAGATGTTTATTTATTTCCATTCATCAAATGGCACGAGTTAAATTATTTTGGAGTGGACGAACATGCACATTTACTATTATGCCCATAAACAAATGTAAGCCTACATAGTAGGTCCGTGGAAAAATAGAGAAGAAAAAATATATGTCATGGTATAATTTGCACTCTTGAGTTTCCTACTTGGAATTCCTAGTTGGATGACCATTCAAAATATTTTTCCCATTCGGCGCTTGTTTTTTCCAATTCCCAGTTGTCTTGACAGCGCTGAGGTCGGAGATTTCAGAGTTCCCAGTTGTCTTGAACGCGGCATCAACGGAATCAGCGTTTCCACTAGTTACCATAACACCAAGTCAAAATTGGCTATACAGTAATCCCTCGTTTATCGCGGGGGTTACGTTCCGAAAATGACCCGCGATAAGTGAAATCCGCGAAATAGAAAACTTTTTTTTTTGTACAATTAGCAACTATTACATGTATACAAATACAGTGACTCACGTGTAGGCCGTTTCGTCGACATTATGGGTTTAGGAGATGTTCGAAATTACAAGATAATTTGGCCAATTTAATGTAAATTTGCCAAGCTGTTTTATGTACGTACACATAACTGCACGAGACGACAAAATGATAGCACAATTCGTAGCATGTTTTGATACAAGAAGCGGGAGTGAGTTTTTAGCGAATCAGAATGCAGAGCACAATGCACCAAAAAAAAAAAAAAAATGCATTATGAAAATCCGCGAAATAGCGAATCCGCGATAAGTGAACCGCGAAGTGGCGAGGGATCACTGTATCGTAAAAATACGTACATTTACTTTTTGGTCTTAATTTAAGGTTAGGTTTAAAATCACATGTTAAGAAGATAAATTGTAGAAATAGGCGGGGTTTATGACTTTATGCCGGTATGTAACTAGTGACATCCCAGAATCTGCTCAGTCGGAATCAACGCGCTGTCTGACGTAATTGTGGCTGGCTTCACATAGGTTGGTGTTCGCTGTCTTTCGAGGCAGGAAAAGGCAGGAAGATGGCGGCGCTACGAGTGGTCGTGCTATCGGGAACTGGAAGAGCCCTACTATGCACGCCGAAAACGATCAAGGCCCCTCGGGTATGATATGTTTATCCTCTCAATGCTGTATTGGGATTATGTTCACTTCTGCCTGCTTTTTTGTAGGAAAGAGAACACTTTCAAAGCCACCCTGACCGCTAGCCGGGTAACGTTAGCTAGCTAGTACTGTAGCTAACAGGCAAGGTCACTCGTGCAATGCTAACGTTAACGTGAGCTAGCTTGCTACATTCTTAAGGCACTACCCAGTATGTTATCCTTGCTATTTTGAAGCGATGGCTTATTGAACATCGTATTGTGTGTTTGTTAGCCTTGGAACATACATCGTCGCCAGTTGATGGGGGATAATGCCATGTCAGGTTCCGTTAGCAGTCTAGTTAGCTAAATGTCTGCTTTTCTTTCCCTGTTTCATCATCAGTTTGATTACAACAGTAACGTTAGCTACGTAACAAGCTTGCTGGAAAGCAAAACCCAGGTAACATTAGCCAGCTATCCAGCAATGTGATTGTATCAGGCTAACGTTAGTTTACAGAGCCAGAGGTGTAGTTTGAATTGACATGGCTAGCTAGACGTAACTTGGCTAGCTAGATTTTATTTATAAAAACGATTGATTTGAGACTGACTAGATACACTACTATCTATAGGTGAGTCTCTAAACTGGGAAACGTCTTCCTAACTACATGACAACACTTGTTAATGTGTGGTTATCATTAACGTTAGCCTTATGAAGGGTATTTGTTGCCAACCAGTATATGACATCGATATCGCTCTGACTTCATGCATCTGTTCATCAATCACTGCTATCTAGCTAGTTATGCGTAAATGTTGCTACTTGTGATGCTAGAAGTCTCACTCCTTTGGTATCTGTTGTGAGACCCAGGGTATAAGGGAGGTTTCATAACCACTTGGCTGTATGCCTTTGACTTGACATTCGATGCATATTCAGTGATATCATCATGAACCAACAAAGATTGACCACAATATTAAAGTAATTTTGGTCACATCGAAAGTTATTGTGAAGAATACCTCACATGGATGCTTTGGATGACAAATTGTGCAACCCCGGTGTGTAGGTAGCTAGCTACATTCGTCATCTTATGTCAACTCTCTTCCTCGACAGGTCAACATGTCGTTTGCCAGTCTACCCAGGTCAAAGAAGGTGGCCCTGACAGCGTTTGGTGTGTTGACAACCAGTGGGGCCGGGCTTGCTCTGATGCTACAGCAGTCTGTTAAGGCCTCAGACCTGGAGCTCCACCCCCCCAACTACCCCTGGACCCACAACGGCATGTTGTCAGCCCTTGACCACGGCAGGTACAAGCTAACTCATAACCAAGAAGGACACACAATTACATTCTACCATATCTTGTATAATTGCATGTAACATCATACAGTAATGTTATCACCCAGGCTTTTTCCGGTGCTTGCAATGAAACATTTAATTTGAGACTGTTTCTGTTCATTTTAGGGAAATATAATTTTTCTTAGGACTTCTTCTGTAATACTTGACACCCAGTGTCATAACACGTTATGACTGTCATAACCATTCATAACAGCTGGCGTAAGTTGTCATAACCTTTCATAATATGGTCATAACACTGTCATGAACCATATATTTACACCTGTTGTGACATTGCTTTATTTTATGGCTGGTTATGACACCTACTAAAGAGTGTCAAAACCCAGTTATTTTTTTCTGCCAAGAAGTTTCCTTTCGTTTGAAAGTTTGTTCCTTAAATCCTTTGTTGTAATGAATTCTTTCATGTTTTTTTTCATAATATTTTAAGTAACTTATAGAAAATAAACTGTGACGCTGTCAAGAAGCATTATGACCATCTGTGTCACTTTACTTGGACTAAGAAAATACACTTTATGACACTGTCAAGAAGCATTATGACCTTCATAATCATATAAGCCACATAGGCCTATCACGTACATGCCCTTATGTCAGTCGTCAGTCAAATAGAGGGTGTCTTGTCCTGCTCCTGGAATCCTCCTTCATCAGCAACAGAGCATTGTGTTGGTACATGTCTGACGTCGATGTGTGCTCAATTACGATGATAGTTTAATATGGTCAATTACAAAAACAATATATATATATATATACTGTTGACTTGTAGGCTATGGTGTAATGGAATGTTTTACCTTGTGTGGTAAGTTCTGTGGGTTTTTACACTCCTATGTTGGTCTCATAACCGGCCATAAAATAACGCAATATATGTCACAACTGGTATAAATATGTGTTGACAGTGTTAGGACCATATTATAACAGGTTATGACAAGTTGTCAGCTGTTATGACATGGTAATGACCGTGTCATAACATGTTATGACCCTGGGTGTCAAGTAGTGTTACAGAATGTTGTTGTTACATACTAGATCATATTTGCCTGACAAGGAGGACTGGACGAGATGGATAGTAACTGTTTTCTTTATATTGCAGCATCCGTCGTGGATATCAGGTGTACAAGCAAGTGTGTTCAGCGTGTCACAGCATGGAGTACCTGGCCTTCCGTAACTTGGTTGGAGTGTCACACACAGAGGCTGAAGTTAAGGTTTTGGCTGAGGAGGTAAGGCTGTGTCCTTGTCCATTAGATTAAACTAGGTCATGACCTTATAGATGAGTGCATCAGTTGCTCTGGCTAGAACTTGCACTTAGGCACAGTTCCAGGATCAGTTTTCCCCTGTCCTAACATTAACCATTATGAGCGGGAATGTAAACCTATCAGTTTCTAGGGACATCTTGGTCCTTCTCCAAGTCACTGACCACCGTCTGTGCTTTCCGCTCAGATTGAGGTGGTGGATGGCCCTGATGAGTCGGGAGAGATGTTTACCCGTCCAGGAAAGCTCTCCGACTACTTCCCCAAGCCATACCCCAACCCAGAGGCTGCCCGTGCGGCCAACGGCGGAGCCTTGCCACCAGATCTCAGCTACATCGTCAGTGCCAGGTACTTTGTTGCTAACGCCAGAGTATCTGGTGATGGGTCATATCGACAGTAAACGAAACGTTAGCTTTAAGGTACAATATATTGTAACCTTTTCTTACCCAAAATACGCTTTTACTGTCTATGGAGCAGGATAATATACTTTCGTAAATCCACAGCAAGACACTCCACTCCTATTAATCATACAATGATATCGTACCTGAGCTTGCCTTGCAAGTGCCTTGTCCTAAGTAGTTTTTCTCCATTGCTCCAGACATGGAGGTGAAGACTATGTGTTCTCCCTGCTGACGGGTTACTGTGAGCCCCCTGCTGGAGTGGAGGTGAGAGAGGGCCTCTACTACAACCCCTACTTCCCAGGCCAGGCCATCGGCATGGCTCCCCCTATCTACAATGAGGTCCTGGAATTCGAGGACGGTCAGTAGGATTCCCACTTCTTGAGATCACTAACTTGAAATAATATAATGGATAAATCAATTCATAAAGACATTTTTATACGTCGTGCTCCTAGGACTCCATTTTAACCGTTAACATGACAGGCTGAATGTCTAGGTTCTGGTGTCTGTATAGAGTTAGACTAATGATTTGATATTGGATATAGTATCGTGAAAGTGGCATTTTCCATATTGGTCATTTAGCAGACACTCTCAACAAGAGCAACTTACAGTCAGTGCATTCAACTAAGGTCGATAAGACAACCACATATCACAATCATTGCAAGTAAAACCTTCCATTCTCATGTGACAGGAACCCCAGCCACCATGAGCCAGGTGGCCAAGGACGTGTGCACCTTCCTCCGGTGGGCAGCCGAGCCTGAGCACGACCAGCGCAAACGCATGGGCCTGAAGGTAAGCTGGGAGGGGGCGCCGCTCTCTGGCGTAATAGAACTAGCATCAGAAATGTATTCTCAACCTGGGGTGTATTCATTAGTGCAAACCGTAGCAGAACGTTTTGCAATGAAAACGAGTTCATTTTCAAATTCAGGTAGTCCCTCTTTATTTCGGTCCATTTACTTCCGTTTGGTTTTTAGTAAATACACCTCTGATTTGAGACGTTTATGACCAAATCACTTAGCACTCTTGAGAAGTGGTAGATCTATGTGGGGCATTGCTTGCTGTCAAGCAATCCAAAGAGGCTATTTGCCTTAGTAGTGCTTCCTTTATTTAATTTTTTTATATAGTGGTCACCAGAAGCAAGCGGCTTTTTAAAACATGACAAATGTAAGCCTATGCAACATTAACCTAACAAAAACAGTTATGTAGGAATGAGGTTTGTGCAGTAGGTCTATTACATTACATTATCACAGCATATTGGCTGTAGGGTGGCCCCTCCCCCGAAGCGACTCTTACACCAGTCGTCGAACTCATTCCACGCAGGGCCGAGGGTCTTCGGGTTTTCATTCCTCCCTTGTACTTCATTGACGAATCAAGGTCACTAATTGGTCAATCACTCCCCTCAACTGGTTGTACAGGTCTTCATTGAAAGGAAATACAACACATCTGCCGACACTACACCCTACATGGAATGAGTTTGACACGACTGCTTTACACTGTATGCCCAGAATTTCCTTTGTGCTGTCTTAGGAATGCTGCTTTATCTCACCAACCCCCTCTTGTCATACCTCTGGGTAGTAGAGGTTCTGTTGTCTTTACATCCTCTAAGTCTGATATCTGATTGGAAGTTGACTTTTACAGTATCCTATTGGTCAACAATTCAGATTTTGAATCCAAACAACTTGGATGCTTATAAACAGGTCTTAGATTCATTGTCTTCCTTTTTCTTTGTTCCTGACCTGCGCTGGAGAGATACTCTTGCTTTCTCAAACCCAGGGACTCTTGAGGCATGCCTTGTAAATACTTTAACTTAATGGTTTTACTATAATATCAAATGGAGTAAGGCATGTCAAATGTAGATTGTTAAATATTATTTATGCCTGGCCTGCCAATATTGTTCTTCTCAGACCATATTATATTTCAAAACTCAAGCTTTGATGACAAAATAGATCAGTTGCTATATCACTTGCGAGGCACAGCTGAGCATAGATAATTAGCTTTTTTATTTTACTGGACAGATGGTACACTTGCATCTGATGGTCCGTCTCAGCCGAGAGAGGAAGGGAGAGCGCAGCAGAGGGTCCTTGCTCTCTCCTTTCCTCATGTGAGACTGGCCAGAGAGAGGGGACACCTTCCATCTGATGGTGAAACTCGAGTCGCACCGCATTTATTTTAGCTTCATGCACAAATTCATGTTATTCCTGTATTCAAATGGACACGACTCACTGCAAATAATTAATTGCAGAAAGAGTAGAAGTAGGGAGAAGTGTGTTTTTATGTTTAGAAAAAGTGCTGAATAAACATGAACTCATAAAAACAGCAGCTCTTTGCTTTATTCTTTCTGGTCATGGTTTTTAAAGTTACTAAATCTCACGTAGGCTAGTATCAAACTTTGCTCTTGGGACGTGGAAGCTGTAGGCACAGTGATTTGAGCTGTCCAATTGCCCAGCGAAGTAGGCACACATGATTTAGCCACAGCTCTCCTGGTCTGCCAGGCAGGTGGAGTTTGTCCCTTCCGACAAATAAAATGGGAACATTTAATGGAACATACCTGGTGCGTAGGGCTTCTGAATCAAGTGCAGCTACCGCCAACAGCGCAAGACGAGAAAATAAAGAAAATAAACTAAATAGGAGTGGAAGCCTTTATCATTGTTTTTTTTACAGAAATGTTTGGTGATTGACTAAGAATGCCTTTAAGATCATGGGTTGGTGACCACTGTTTTAAGACATGACAAGTAGTGCTTTCATATATTCATTGCATTTAATTTCATATGTATCTAACATCATTTAAAAAGACTTGAGGGATCCAATTCACTCAAACTCTTTCTTCCCCCAGCTGCTCATGGGTTCTGCCATCTTGGTCCCTCTGGTCTATTACATGAAGAGGCACAGGTGGTCTGTGCTGAAGAGCAGGAAGATTGCTTACAGGCCCCCCAAGTAAAGACCTGGACAGCTGCATTCTGCCTGCACATGTGGCTGCTCGGCTCGAACTCTGACCCCTCTGATTTGCAATTGTCCATCTTTTAAAAAAACACATGCATTTAAGATACGGTTGCCCTTATTCACTTGATGGGGGTCTTCTCAAAACAAGTTATTCTCTGCCAACAGGGAAGGATGTAAACACAACCTCTAAACTTGTTTTGTACTGTAATCGAACGAAACGTGTCCAGGTTGTGGTCTAGTGTTTCCCAACTCCAGTAACTCCAACGGCACACATTTTTTTTGGGGGGGGGACACTTGTATAGGGGTTAACCAGTTCTTTTGAGGGGATTCTCAACCGGAGTCATTGTATGTTCCTGCAACCTTCTTGTGCTGTTGTGAATATGTCACGTTATAGGTTCTCTACACTTTGGTGTGTAAATATTTAATAAACACTGGTGTACCGAATAAACCATGTTTTAATCCGATACTACCTGTGACAATGTTATTCTGCAATGCACCTACGCCACGCTTTCTTCTCTGTGGTTCATACACTTTCTACACAACTTACATAATATACATGTAGGTGCTGCTTTAGTTTTTGAGATAATAAATCTCTGTCGAGGGAGAAGCTGGTTTTTACATGGTGTGTATTTCTTCTGAACACATTTCCGTTTGGCAGTGTCAATTCTTGCATTTAAAAAATGAATTTTGTTCGCTAGCGGGACAGGCAAACGCCAGAGTACTAAATTGTAAACCAATCAAAACTTGTACAATCACTGACGATCACTATTTTATTAAACTAGGCAAGGCAGTTAAGAACAAATTCTTATTTACAATGAAGGACAAACCCGGACGACGCTGGGCCAATTGTGCGCCGCTCTATGGGACTCCCAATCACAGCCAGATGTGATACAGACTGGAATCGAACCAGGGACTGTAGTGACGCCTCTTGCACTGAGATCCAGTGCCTTAGCTCAGTTGTCCGTATCTAAGGTAGTAGACAGCTGGTGACATCTGACAAACTGCTATCATAGTCTTATTTGTAATCCACTGTTTAGTTATAGAAACGTGACACCATTAACGCAAGCTGTAAAATGACTCCCAACTTTGAACACAGCAAGCTTAGTAATGTAGCTAACTAGTTACAACAAGTAGATCTGTTGCTAGCTAGAATGTCATTCTGGCACAAGGAGCGTTTTAACCGTGTCCAAAAAGGGACCTCGAGTCACACCACCAGCTACTTTGAGCAGCAAGATCATTTCAATAATGGTGAGGGACATCAAGCTGGCAAAATTCTTCTCTATCATTCTAGATTGCCACACTGAACAGTTGTCAGTTGTGATTAGAATTGTGTCACTGAAGGAGGAGCCCCACATAAAGGAACATTTTATGGGGGTTTTGGAGGCAGAGGAGTCCAAGGGCCAACATTTGGCATCACTGATTCTCAAAAGATTAGCGGAGCAAAAAATTCATTTTGAGGACTGCAGAGGACAGTCTTATGATAATGGGGCCAACATGAGAGGCAAAAACAAAGGTGTCCAAGCCAGACTCCTGGAAATGAATCCAAGAGCTCTATGTGGGGCTCACACATTGAACCTGCTTGTGGCTGATGCTGCCAAAAGTTCTGTCGATGCCACAGGTTACTTTGGCATCTTACACAAACTGTACACCTTGTTCTCAGCCTCCACACAGGGATGGGCCATCCTGAAAAAACATCTGGACGTCACTTTGAAGATGTGGACTGAGACAAGGTGGGAGAGTAAAGTTAAGAGTGTCGAGCCACTGAGGTATCAGGCAGCAGCGGTGAGAGGCACTGATTGAGGTGTGGGATCAAACCAAAGACCCTGTGGTCAAGTTTGAGGCCCAGTCCTTGTCAGAGGTGGGATCGTACCACTTCAGCATCTGTACAGGAGTGTGGTATGACATCTTGAGCCAGATCCAACATGTGAGCAAGCTGATGTAGTCTCCCAGTATGCATGTGGATGTTGCAGTCAGTCTTCTCAGAAAGACAGAGAGAGTTCTCAGCAACTACAGGGCAACAGGCTTTGACTGCACAAACGTCAGCCAAGGATATTTGCAAGGGTATGAATGTAGAGGCCGTTCTACAACAAAAAAGGCTGAGGTCCACAAAGTGGCACTTTTCATATGAATCATTTGATGAGCCTTTCAGTGATGCCCTGAAGAAACTGGAGGTGACATTTCTCAACGTCGTTGTTGATGCTGCAACCTCAGCCCTTCAGGAAAGATTTTCCACATTGGAACATGTGGGAGATAAGTTAGAGTGCTGTCAACCTTCCAACGTCTCTCAAATGAGGAGCTGACAGAACAATGTGAGGCTCTTAGTATGACACTGCACTATAAATAACACTCAGACTTGGATGGCAGAGAGCTTGCACAGGAACTGAAGAACTTGCTTGACTTGCCATTGAAGACCATGACCTTACTTGAGCTGCTGATATTTATACACGAAAGGGAGCTCTCAGAAATGTATCCAAATTTGTGGACTGCTCTCAGAATTTGTCTTACTCTTCCAGTGACCATAGCTGAGGCAGAGAGGAGCTTTTCAAAGCTGAAGCTCATCAAATCCAACCTGAGGTCCACCATGTCACAGGAACACCTTAGTGGTCTTACTGTCGTCAGTATTAACCATGCAATTGCTGGGCAGATTTCTTAAGATGTAAGTGATGACTTTGCGTCAAGGAAGGGAAGAAAGGTCAGGGTTTAGATGGCAGTTGTGCAATTTAGTTTGTATCAGGTAGGAAGGGAGGACCCAGATGCAGACAACGTCGAATTAACAATGGTTTAATAATCCAACAGGGGCAGGAAAAAGACAGGTCAAGGCAGGTAGGGGTCAGTAAACCAGAGGTGGGGCAACGGTACCGGGCGGCAGGCAGGCTCAGGGTAGGCAGAGTGGTCAGGCAGGCGGGCTCAGAGTCAGGAGAGGCAAGGGTCAAAACCAGGAGGGTGAGAAAAAGAGAGACTGGGAAAAGCAGGAGCTGAGACACAAAAACGCTGGTTGGCTTGACAAACAAGACGAACTGGCAACAGACAAACAGAGAACACAGGTATAAATACACAGGGGATAATGGGGAAGATGGGTGACACCTGGAGGGGGGTGGAGACAATCACAAAGACCTTGCTCTTAACTGCACATACAGAACTAACATCAACAACACGCATGATAGTCTGTCAGGGTTGTGGAGAAATTACCTCTCTTCTAGTCTTTTTAAGATTTTTTTTTGTATTGAATATGCCTAACCACTCGTAGAATCAGTGCTTAATTTGAGCCCAGCACCTCTCAGATTTGACTTTGTTTGTTCTGGCACCTATTTGCCCAGATCCGGTACCTCTCGCGGCATGATTTATTCATTATTTCACTGTTCGCACCGTAGACCTTCTAATAAAAGCGATCAGTATTAAATCAAGTTGCCTCCGCATTTTTTTACTGTGTGCAGTTAAGAGCCAGGCTTGATGCTTTCTTTTGAGCCAGCTGCAGCTTTGCTAGGTCTGCACCTGACCATATTACTGGACAGTAATCAAGATGGGACAAGACCAGAGCCTGAACAACTAGTACAGTTGAAACGCAGAACATGTTTTTATAACAGACACCTCTCCCCATCTTCACAACAACTTTGTAAATACGACTTGAGCATGAAAGCTGATCATCCAGGGTGGCATCCCTAGAGGGGGTGGGGTACTGTCACACCCTGATCTGTTTCACCTGTCCTTGTGCTTGTCTCCACCCCCCTCCAGGTGTCACCCATCTTCCCCACTCATCCTCTGGGTATTTATACCTGTGTTTTCTGTCTGTCTGCACCAGTTCGTCTTGTTTGTCAAGCTTACCAGCGTACGGCCTATCAGCGCCTGTCTTTTCCCAGCCGTTCTTTTTCCTCGTCCTCCTGGTTTTTGACCTTTGCCTGTCCTGACCCTGTACCCGCCCGCCTGACCATTCTGCCCGTCCCTAAGCATGCCTGCCGCCCTGTACCTTTGCTCCACCTCTGAATTACTGAACTCTGCCTGTCCCTGACCTTGAGCCTGCCTACCGTCCTGTACCTTTGCTCCTACTCTGGATTATCGACCCCTGCCTGCCTTGACCTGTCGTTTGCCTGTCCCTGTGGCTACAATAAACGTTGTTACTTCACACTTACCTTGATTCCTGATAGTTTTACACACTGAGTTGTTCATAATTCATGAGTTAATGCTTTGAGTCTTCACAGATTGTGACATGAAACCCTACAGTTCTTCCCTTATAATAGGGCTACAAGAAGGGGAGACACAAATAGAATATGTTCGTCTTAACAGGAGGTGGAAATTATTGTCCAAAAACAATCTTTTAAGTGGCGCTGACCCACCAATTATAAAGTGTGAATATGCGTAGTCCGCACTCACCGGGGATATGGCGGATGCTCTCTTCTTATGCCAATAAGATATGCTATACTGTTGTTCGCTCAATTAAGTTGACTATTTTGATAACTAAATGACAGATGAGAGACTTTTCATTGTATTCTCTTTACAGCAAGAGCTATTTGCTTTGCAAACTATGTTTTCCCACGATTGTATTTTGAAATATAGCGATATGCCTGGCTGGCCTCTACTTTTCGCTGACAGTCACAGTTCAACAATCATCTATTTGGTATTTGCCATGCAAGCTGCCCAAATTCCTCGCGCTGCCTTTCCTTCCAACTGTAGTTAATGCGATTGAAAAAAAATTACTTAAAAAAAAAAGAAGCTAATGATCCACTATGGCCAAATCATGCTTTAGTAGTCTATTTTGAATGATTTTATTTGTTTCTGTATAGATGGGAGTAGGCTATATACTTTTGGCAATTTAATAAAATTTACTTTAGGGAAAGCTGAACTTCCCCTAGCCTTATGGACACACTGCCTATGTGTAGGGGGGTAACTTGACATCATAAGGGAATTGCTTAGACCGCACTTACCAACTCATCAGTATGATGACCACGCCTCATCACTGTCAAACGCTCCCTAAAACACTTCTGCGAGCAGGCCTTTATAATCGACCTGGCCGGGGTATCCTGGAATGACATTGACCTCATCCCGTCAGTAGATGATGCCTGGTTATTCTTTAAAAGTGCCTTCCTCACCATCTTAAATAAGCATGCCCCATTCAAAAAATGTAGAACTAGGAATAGATATAGTCCTTAGTTCACACCAGACATGTCTGCCCTTGACCAGCACAAAAACATCCTGTGTCGTTCTGCATTAGCATCGAATAGCCCCCGTGATATGCACATTTTTAGGAAAGTTAGGAACAAATATACACAGGCAGTTAAGAAATGTGCATCCTGTAGTACAAACTCAAAAAAGTTCTGGGACACTGTAAAGTCCATGGAGAATAAGAGCACCTCCTCCCAGCTGCCCACTGCTCTGAGGCTAGGAAACACTGTTACCACCGATAAATCCACTATAATTGAGAATTTCAATAAGCATTTCTCTACGGCTGGCCATGCTTTCCACCTGGATACCCCTACCACGGTCAACTGCCCGGCACCCTCCACAGCAACCCGCCAAAGCACCCACCATCTCTCCTTCACCCAAATCCAGATAGCAGCTGTTCTGAAAGAGCTGCAAAATCTGTACCCCTACAAATTGGAAAGCTGTCATCCCCCTCTTCAAAAGGGGTGACACTCTAGACCCAAACTGCTCCAGACCTATATCTATCCTACCCTGTCTTTCTAAAGTCTTCAAAAGCCAAGTTAACAAACAGATGACCGACCATTTCGAATCCCACCGTACCTTCTTCGCTATGCAATCCGGTTTCAGAGCTGGTCATTGGTGCACCTCAGCCACGCTCAAGGTCCTAAATGATATCATAACCGCCATCGATAAGAGACATTACTGTGCAGCCGTATTCATCGACCTGGCCAAGGCTTTCGACTCTGTCAATCACCACATTCTTATTGGCAGACTCGACAGCCTTGGTTTCTCAAATGATTGCCTCGCCTGGTTTACCAACTACTTCTCTGATAGAGTTCAGTGTGTCAAATCGGAGGGCCTGTTGTCCGAACCTCTGGCAGTCTCTATGGGGGTGCCACAGGGTTCAATTCTCGGGCCGACTCTCTTGTCTGTGTACATCAATGATGTCGCTCTTGCTGCTGGTGATTCTCTGATCCACCTCCACGCAGACGACACCATTCTGTATACTTCTTGGACACTGTGTTAACTAATCTCCAGACGAGCTTCAATGCCATACAACTCTCCTTCCATGGCCTACAACTACTCTTAAATGCAAGTCAAACTAAATGCATGCTATTCAATCGATCACTGCCCTCACCTGCCCGCCCATCCAGCGTCACTACTCTGGACGGCTCTGACAACTACAAATACCTGGGTGTCTGGTTAGACTGTAAACTCTCCTTCCAGACTCACATTAAGCATCTCCAATCCAAAATTAAATCTAGAATCGGCTTCCTATATCGCAACAAAGCATCCTTCACTCATGCTGCCAAACATACCCTCGTAAAACTGACCATCCTACCGATCCTCGACTTCGGCGATGTCATCTATAAAATAGCCTCCAACACTCTACTCAACAAATTGGATGCAGTCTATCACAGTGCCATCCATTTTGTCACCAAAGCCGCATACACTACCCACCACTGCGACCTGTACGCTCTCGTTGGTTGGCCCTCTCTTCATACTCGTCGCCAAACCCACTGGCTACAGGTTATCTACTGCTAGGTAAAGCCCCACCTTATCTCAGCTCACTGGTCACCATAGCAGCACCCACTCGTAGCACGTGCTCCAGCAGGTATATCTCACTGGTCACCACCAAAGCCAATTCCTCCTTTGGTCGCCTTTCCTTCCAGTTCTCTGCTGCCAATGACTGGAACGAACTGCAAAAATCCCTGAAGCTGGAGACTCATATCTCCCTCACTAGCTTTAAGCACCAGCTGTCAGAGCAGCTCACAGATCACTGCACCTGTACATAGCCCATCTGTAAACAGCCCATCTATCTACCTCATCCCCATACTGTATTTATTTATCTTGCTCCTTTGCACTCCAGTATCTCTACTTGCACATTCATCTCCTGCACATCTACCATTCCAGTGTTTAATTGCTATATTGTATTTACTGGCCTATTTATTGCCTTAACTCCCTTATCTTACCTCATTTGCACTCACTGTATGTAGACTGTTTGTTTTCTTTTTTTCTACTGTATTATTGACTGTATGTTTTGTTTATTCCATGTGTAACTCTGTGTTGTTGTCGAATTGCTTTGCTTTATCTTGGCCAGGTCGCAGTTGCAAATGAGAACTTGTTCTCAACTAGCCTACCTGTTAAATAAAGGTGAAATATATATATTTTTAAATGACTAGTTATTTCATGTGCTCTGGCAGAGAAGTAGCCTATGTGAGCTCTTTAACAGTAGCCTAAACATCCAGTTAAAGTATCCATCACCAATAAATGAATGAACTTCAGGGGTAATAGGCTGGTTTATGCTGTGAACAACATGCTTTTATTAACCTACCAGAATCGCCTACAAAAAGAGGTTTGTGATAGGCCTTCAAATTGTCACATGCGACGAATACAATAGGTGTAGACCTTATGTGATAAGGTTTACTTACAAGCCCTTAAACAACAATGCAGTTCAAGAAATAGAGTTAATAAAATATTTACTAAATTAAACAAAAGTCAAAAATGTTTTTTAAATCAATCAAAAAGTAACACAAGAAATGTACATTACAATAACGAGGCTATATACAGGGGGTACCAGTACCGAGTCAATGGGCGGGGGCACAGGTTAGTCGAGCTCATTTGTAAAGTGACTATGCATAGATAATGAACAGCGAGTAGCAGCAGTGTAAAAACAAAGGGGGTGGGAGGGGGTTCAATGTAAATAGTCTGGGTGGCTATTGGATTAGTTTAGTTGCTCAGCAGTCTTATGGCTTGGGGGTAGAAGCTGTTAAGGAGCCTGTTGGTCATAGACTTGGTGCTCCAGTACCGCTTGCCGTGTGGTAGCAGAGAGAACAGTCTATGACTTGGGTGACTGGAGTCTTTAACAATTTTTTGGGCCTTCTTCTGACACCGCCTAGTATATAGGTCCTGGATGTCAGGAAGCTTGGCCCAGTGATGTACTGGGCTGTACGCACTACCCTCTGTAGTGCCTTACGGTCAGATGCCGAGCAGTTGCCATAGCAGGCGGTGACGCAACCGGTCAGGATGCCGTCGATTGTGCAGCTGTATAACTTTTTGAGGATCTGGGGACCCATGCCAAATCTTTTTCAGTCTCCTAAGGGGGGAAAGGTGTTGTCGTGCCCTCTTCACAACTGTCTTGGTATGTTTGGACTATGATAGTTTGTTGGTGATGTGGACACCAAGGACCTTGAAACTCTCGACCAGCTCCACTTCAGTCCCGTCGATGGTAATGGGGGCTTGTTCAGCCCTCCTTTTCCTGTAGTCCATGATCAGTTCCTTTGTCTTGCTCACATTGACAGAGAGGTTGTTGTCCTCGCACAACACTGCCAGGTCTCTGACCTCCTCCCTATAGGCTGTCTCATGATCAGGCTTGGAACCTCCAACGACGGACCACAGTCTGGAACCTCCAACGACGGGCCACAGTCCGGAACCTCCAACGGCGGGCCACAGTCCGGAGCCTCCAGAGACGATCTCCAGTCCGGAGCCTCCAGCGACGATCCCCAGTCCGGAGCCTCCAGCGACGATCCCCAGTCCGGAGCCTCCAGCGATGATCCCCAGTCCGGAGCCTCCAGCGACGATCCCCGGTCCGGAGCCTCCAGCGACGACCCCCAGTCCAGAGCCTCCAGCGACGGTCCCCAGCCCGGGGTCTCCAGCGACGGTCCCCAGCCCGGGGTCTCCGGTGACGGTCCCCAGCCCGGGGTCTCCGGCGACGGTCCACAGCCCGGGGTCTCCGGCGACGGTCCCCAGCCCGGGGTCTCCGGCGATGATCCACAGTCCAGAGCCTCCGACGATGAGCCACGGTTCAGCTCAAAAAAGGCGGCGGGACCAGGGTAAAGATGGGGGGCGGCGTCTAGAACCAGAGCCGCCACCAAGGGTAGATGCCCACCCGGACCCTCCCCTATAAGTTCAGGTTTGCGGTCGGGAGTCCGCACCTTTGGGCGGGGGTACTGTGACGCCCTGACCTTAGTTATATATGTTTTCTGTATTATTTTGGTCAGGTCAGGGTGTGACGTGGGTTGGTATGCGTGTTTTGTGTTGTCTAGGATTTTTTGTAGATCTATGGGGTTTTTGTAAGTCTAGGTTATTGTAGGTCTATGGTGGCCTGAATTGGTTCCCAATCAGAGGCAGTTGTTTATCGTTGTCTCTGATCCACATCCTATTTAGGTTGCCATTTTCCATTTAGGTTTTGTGGGTTATTGTCTATGTGTAGTTGCATGTCAGCACTAATTATTTATAGCTTGAAGTTAGTTTTGTTATTTTGTTAGTTTGTTTAAGTGTTCTTCATTTAATAAAGAAGAATGTATTCCAATCACGCTGCGCCTTGGTGTCATCGTTACGACGAACGTGACAAATACAGTGAATTATAAGTGAAATAATATGTCTCTAAACAATTGTTGGAAAAATTACCTGTGTCATGCACAAAGTAGATATCCTAACCGACTTTACAAACCTATAGTTTGTTAACAAGAAATTTGTGGAGTGGTTGAAAAACGAGTTTTAATGACTCCAACCTAAGTGTATGTAAACTTCCGACTTCAACTGTATAGTATACACACCATATACACACTCAGTTACACACAGTACATTGACACTCCCACACAAAACTCCCACACATTCACATACACTACATACCCCAATGGCAGTCAATGACATTTAAGATGAGGGAGGACGAATAAAAAAATTTATGTGCATGACCTTATTTCTATTACAGCATATTGGATGACTGTCATTCATATTCCATTCACCCAGCTCAATGTAACATCGATAGGTTTAGGCTACTACATTATACTCAAATGTTCTCTATACCCATCATGAGGTTGCTACAAGCTAGCCTATGAATGCAAAACAAATTCAGGTATGTTTATCCCCGTTTTCTTCTATTTAAGACATTTTTCAACATAATCGGCAGAAAGAATATACCCCTGATCACACGCAAACACTGTTCACTTTCATAGCAGCCACATAGCAAGCTAACGTCATAGGCAATATAGCTACTAGAACTAACGCATTAGTAAACCCGCTACAATCATGTAGTACAGTGTAGTCAGCAATCAGTTTAGCAGTTACACCGGCTGGCCCCGGGGGCAATAAATGAATAAAACCAAAAGTTTACCTTGACTTGGAAGAGTTCCAGTGTTGGATAGCCATAGCCAGCTAGCTAACATAGCATCCCTCTCTTTTTGAGCCAGATGTTTGAGTAGACTAAACTAGCTAGCTGCATTCGCTAGTTAAGTGAATGTAAAAAAATAATACGATAAAATATAGCTTGGTCTCTTGCTTCTCCTTTATTTCTAAGAAATTAATTTGTTCAAAATTGTCTTTATCTTTGAGTCAACTACATTTTATACACTGCAGGGCTAGCTGTAGTTTATGCTTTCAGTAAGATTCATTCTCTGATCCTTTGATTGGGTGGACAACATGTCAGTTCATGCTGTAAGAGCTCTGATAGGTTGGAGGATGTCCTCTGGAAGTTGTCATAATTACTGTGCAAGTCTATGGAAAGGGGTCATAACCATGAGCCCTCCTAGGTTTTGTATTGAAGCCAATGTACCCAGAGGAGGACGGGAACTAGCTGTCCTCCGGCTACACCATGGTGCTACCCTACAGAGTTCTGTTGAGGCTACTGTAGACCTTCATTGCAAAACAGTGTGTTTTAATCAATTATTTGGTGACGTGAATATATTTAGTATACTTTTACCATAAAAAGGATACATTTTTTAATGTTTCACTATTGTATTTTTCTGAAATTCACTGAGGAGTATAGTCCAACCCTGCCTCCTGATGAGCCTCCACTGACATACGCACAAACACACACAAAACACACACACACATACCGACACAACAAAAACATGCGCCGTATACAACAAGTGTAGACTTTACCGTGAAATGCTTACTTACAATCCCTTAACCAACAGTGCAGTTCAAGAAGAAGAAAATATTTACCAAGTAGACTAAAATAAAAAGTAATAATAAAAAGTAACACAATAAGAATAAGAATAACGAGGCTATATACAGGGGGCACCGGTACTGAGTTAGTGTGCGGGGGTACAGGCTAGTTGAGGTAATCTGTACATGTAGGTGGGGGAGAAATGACTATGCATAGATAAACAAACAGCGAGTAGCAGCAGTGTACAAAGGGGGGGGGGGGGGGGGGTTAATGTAAATTGTCTGGCGATTTTATGAATTGTTCAGCAGTCTTATGACTTGGGGGTAGAAACTGTTGAGGAGCCTTTTGGTCCTAGACTTGGTGCTCCGGTACCGCTTGCCATGTGGTTGCAGAGAAAACAGTCTATAAATTGGGTGACTGGAGTCTCTGACAATTTTATGGGCTTTCCTCTGACACCGCCTATTAGATAGGTCCTGGATGGCAGGAAGCTTGGCCCTAATGATGTACTGGGCCGTTCACACTACCCTCTGTAGTGCCTTATGGTTAGATGCCGAGCAGTTGCCATACCAGGCGGTGATGCAACCAGTCAGGATGCTCTCGATGGTGCAGCTGTAGAACCTTTTGAGGATCTGGGGACCCATGCCAAATCTTTTCAGTCCTCTGAGGGGGAAAAGGTTTTGTCGTGCCCTCTTCACGACTGTCTTGGTATGTTTGAACCATGATAGTTCGTTGGTGATGTGGACACCAAGGACCTTGAAACTCTCGACCCGCTACCACTGAAGTGTCATCAGCAAACTTAATGATGGTGTTGGAGTTGTGTTTGGCCATTGATAAGGGAATTATATGCTTAATGGTAATGATTAAAATATTCCATCCTGAAACCATATAATTGTATGAAATGTATTAGGATCATAAAACTATAATCTGATGATGTATGTAGTTTTAGTCAGAATTAGAACAAGGACCTTTTGTTCCTTTTTAGTATGTAAGCAGGGTGCAAGTGGGAAACAAATGATAAGAGGAGCTATCGACAGACAAGTTGTACTATTGTGTTCCTTACAGGACATTCTGTCTCCAGCCGTGGAGGGGAGAAACTGTTAGGCTTGCAGAAAATTTTGAAACATGTTGCAGATTAAAGAAACAATGTATCTGTGTAGTGGAAAAACACTGACTGTCTGAGCAAGGCGTAGCTTAAGATTTGAACTTGTTTGTGTGTGTTATAAAGACTGTGTTTGCATTTTTGATTTTAGATCGCTCTCGTGAATAAACATTCTGACTATTGTAAACTGGGACTCTGTTTCATTCAACCAGAATCTTACAAACTCTGGGTTGCAGACTGAGTAGTTTAATTGAAATTCAGTTTAAGAACATTGAGAACAAAATTCTCATAACACCATGCAGTCGTGGGTGAACAGGGAATACAGGAGGGGACTAAGTACACACCCCTGAGGGGCCCCACGTATTAAGGATCAGCGTGGCAGACGTGTTGTTGCCTACTCTTACCACCTGGGGGCGGCCGGTCAGGAAGTCCAGGATACAGTTGCAGAGGTAGGTGTTTAGTCTCAGAGTCCTTAGCTTAGTGATGAGCTTCGTGGGCCCTATGGTGTTGAACGCTGAGCTGTAGTCAATGAACAGCATTCTCACATAGGTGTTCCTTTTGTCCAGGTGAGGAAGGGCAGTGTCGTGTGCGATTGAGATTGAGTCATCTGTGGACCTGTTGGGACGGTATGTGAATTGGAGTGGGTCTACGGTGTCCGGGAGGATGCTGCTGATGTGAGCCATGACCAGCCTTTCAAAGCACTTCATGGTTACCGACGTGAGTGCCACTGGGTGGTAATCATTTCGGCAGGTTACCTTCACTTCCTTGGGCACAGGGACTATGGGTGGTCTGCTTGAAACATGTAGGTATTACAGATTCGGTCAGGGAGAGGTTGAAAATGTCAGTGAAGACACTTGACAGTTGGTCCGCGTATGCTTTGACTACACGTCCTGGTAATCCGTCTGCCCCAGGTGCTTTGTGAATGTTGACCTGTTTAAAGGTTTTGTTCACATTGGCCACCGAGAGCGTTATCACACAGTCATCCAGAACAGCTGGTGCTCTCGTGCATGCTTCAGTGTTGCTTGCCTCGAAGCGAGCATAAAAGACATATAGCTCGTCTGGTAGGCTCGCATCACTGGGCAGCTCGCGTCTGGGTTTCCCTTTGTAGTCCGTAATAGTTTTCAATCCCTGCCACATCCGACGAGCGTCAGAGCCGGTGTAGTAGGATTCAATCTTAGTCCTGTATTGATGCTTGGCTTCTTTGATGGTACGTCTGAGGGCTTAGCGGGATTTCTTATTGGCGTCCGGATTAGTCTCCCACTCCTTGAAAGTGTCAGCTCTAGCCTTTAGTTCGATGCAGATGTTGCCTGTAATCTATGTCTTCTGGTTGGGATATGTACGTACAGTCACTGTGGGGACAACGTCAGCGATGCACTTATTGATGTAGCCGATGACTGAGGTGGTGTACTCCTCAATGCCATTGGATGAATCCCGGAACATATTCCAGTCTGTGCTAGCAAAACAGTCCTGTATTGTAGCATTCGCTTCATTTGACCACTTCCGTATTGAGCGAGTCACTGGTACTTCCTGCTTTAGTTTTTGCTTGTAAGCAGGAATCAGGAGGATAGAATTATGGACAGATTTTCCAAATGGAGGGCGGGGGAAAGCTTTGTATGCATCTCTTTGTGTGGAGTAAAGGTGGTCTAGGATTTTTTTGTCCCTGGTTGCACATGTGACATGCAGGTAAAAATTTGGTAAAACTAATTTAAGTTTGCCTGCATTAAAGTCCCCGGCCACTAGGAGCGCCGCTTCTGAGTGAGCATTTTCTTCTTTGCTTATGGCCTTATAGAGTTGGTTGAGAGCGGTCTTAGTGCCTGCTTTGTTCTGTGGTGGTAAATAGACAGCTACGAATAATACAGATGAGAACTCTCTTGGTAGATAGTGTGGTCCACAGCTTATCATAAGGTACTCTACCCAGGTCAGCAATACCTCAAGACTTATTTAATATTAGACATCGCGCACCAGCTGTTATTGACAAAAAGACACACACCCCCACTCCTCGTCTTACCAGAGGTAGCGTCTCTGTTCTGCCAGTGCATGGAAAATCCCATTAGCTCTATATTGTCCGTATCTTCGTTCAGCCACGTCTCAGTGAAACATAAAATGTTACAGTTTTTAATGTCCCGTGGTAGGATAATCTTAATAGTAGGTCATCAATTTTATTTTCCAAATATTGCACCTTAGCAAGAGGAACAGATGGCAGTGGGAGTTTACTCGCTTGCCTACGGATTCTCAGAAGGCTGCCCGATCTGCGGCCCCTTTTCTGGCATCTTTTCTTCACACAAAAGGCGTGGATCTGGGCATGTTCTAGTGAAAGCAGGATATCCTTCTAGTCGGACTCGTTAAAGGAAAAAGTTTTATCCAGTCCGCTGTGAGTAATCGCTTTTCAGATGTCCATAAGTTATTTTCGGTCATAACCAACATTATGTACACAATAAGTAAAAAAAAATAAGTTACACAACACGCACACAAAAAAACAATAGCACATTTAGTTGAGAGAACGTAAAACGTCAGCTATGTTCTTCGGTCGTCATCTTGTTCCATGATCATACACATTACACACACACACACTTTTACACTCATAACTTGCTGCTGCTACTTTGTTCGTTATTTTACTCGTATTACTATTATCTGTCCTGTCTTTAACCTGCCTTCATGTACATATCTACCTCAATAACCTTGTACCTCTGCACATTGATCTGGTACTGGTACTCTCTGTATATAGCTCCATTCTTGTGTATTTTATTCCTCTTGTGTTACTATTATGTTTCGTATTATTATTTTTAAACTCTGCATTGTTAGGAAGGGCTGGTAAGCAAGCATTTCACGGTAACGTCTATACCAGTTGTCATCGGCGCATGTGACAAGATTTGATTTGTTCACATGCGTTTCTGCCATCTCATTGGCTAGAATGGTCCCACCCAATCTCGCCTACTCCCACCTGCCTTCAATCTTTGAGGACATTTTATTTTGAAATGTATTTATTATACAAAATTATCAGCGATAAACAACTTACATCCCTACATCAAACATGTCAAACAAAACAAAACAAAACACAGGTATAAATAAGAAAATACTAAATATATACAAAAAATATATATTACAACTTTTTAGTGCACAGAAAATGTCTAATTAAAATGATTCAGATGTTAAAATGAACAGATGTTATTCTGTTTGTTATTAACTATGGATAATGTCTTAACAAGATTAATAAATTCAATCATAAATATTAGTAATTTTGGTATAGAATTTTTGTTTGTTTAAAGTATTTGGCAACAAGAATAAAATAATTCACAATCATTTCAATGGTCTTGTTATCATTGCAAAAGTAACATATTATATCCTTCATGTCAAAAACATGGGTAGGGTTAAAAAAGCTAAATAAGTATTCTGCAAGGTTATCCCAAAAATCTATCAAAGATTTACATTTATAGAACAAGTGTGTAAGATTTTCACCTTCTTTTTCGCAATATCATAAACAATAGTCTTTTACACATTCAAAATTGCATTTTATATATTAATATGGTTTAAGTGGGCACTTTTGTCATGACGACAAGGTGAAGGTCCTCTACTCAAATAGCACAACAGAATCATTCAGATTGACCAAAGCACCACATATAACAACCATCTCGTATAATTAAGGGATGTCTCCTTTCATATCTCGAAAAGGAAAAAGTAGAAGAAGCAGAATCTGATGCTGCTGCAGCATTGCTCATCTTCACAGTGGGAATCCAGTCGACATGGGTGTCTTGATAGAGGTCAGCTGGTGACCTACAGTAGTACATAAACAAATGAAAAGCTTCAGGTCACCTATACCATCAGGGCTCTTAATTCTTTGTTTATGTTTAATTCATTCACGTGTTTTAGTGTCATATAAATATTGAATTTATTGTTTGTCTTGAACAACCAATAGTCAACACATCAGGTTGTCCTATCCCATTGAGACTTTTGTCGTATTCTGTAATGTCCATACATTTTCCCTCCTCCTCCTATGAATAAATTGAAACAAATTATCATTGGGTTATCATATGAATAAATGAATATATTATAACCACTGGAGTTTTTCTTTGAATACAATAATGTTCTCCAGGCTATATGGACGTCATATTGTACAATTTGCTTCTCTCCTTTTCATGGTCAAAGCTAGATGGGATACAGTTTTTGTCAAATGAACATCATATTTGACATTTCGTAGCCGATTATGAGAATTTAGGCAGCAGGTTAGGATAATTAGGTTATGTATATGAAAGGGGTTAGGGTTAGCTAAAATGCAACAAAAAATGTTTTTTTGAACAATTTGACTAAAGCTGGATCCCTTTTAGCCAGGACCCTTTTTTCATAGGGCTAGATTACATGGTTGCATTCAAGACAAGGTCGTTTTTACTGATATGTTGTCAGTGTCAGTAGAGTAGGTCTAGGCTACCATCGTATTGAAAAAGATTCTGCTAATTTCTGCAGTCATATAAAGTGTAGTTTAATTGCATTAAATGCGTATCAAAGGCCACGTCTCTGATATAGCCTATAAACCTATGGCACTACGCGCTAATTAATAACCTAAATTAGCACTATCCAATTTACTCATAACATTAGGAATAGTATGCTTACATTTGTCTGCAAATGCCATGATAGACTACAAGCTATCTAGCCAGCTAATTTTGGATCACTGAATATTGTTGTTAACTGGTTATTTTAACTGCTAAACTAAACTCGAAATCGATCAGACTTGATTTACCAGTGATGAAATGATCGTAGCAGACCAGTTACTGACAGCTGTCTGAGTTCAGGTCTTGACGGGCAAAAGGTTTCTTTGCTTTTGTGACAGTTCTTGAGTCTTATCTTGGTGTCACCAATGGTGTTTTATGATTGCGGGGAATCTGTAAACATGTTTTTTTCGTTGTCTTTCCTGCCTTGTTAGAGCAGGCAAATACTCAAAATGACCGTGGTGATGAATCAACTAGTTTTAGGCACTGTTACCATGCAGTTTGGCATAGCCACTCTGCTGTTGTTGTCGAATAATTAATGCGGTGGTCTTCCAACATGGCAGGCGGGAGGCGTCGTACGTCAACTCCTCTATTGTTTGAATGGTCACTCGACTATCTTGTCAATATAATAGAACGTCTTTGGTGGTACACACGGGCCGTTACGTGGTTGGCGCTGATTGGTTCAATACGTATGCCTTGTGTACCGGAAGTAAATGTTGAGAACTGATGTGTATCGGGAATTATTTCAGCCCACGGCGTGAAAGAAGATGGACACACTACATAAACTAAAACAATTTGATGCTTATCCGAAAACTCTTGAGGATTTCCGAATTAAAACATGCAGCGGAGCTACGGGTGAGTGGTTTTGGGTAGACTTTTGGTAGCGCTTAGCTACTTGCAGAACACATACTGTCCCCAGTAGCTAGCTAGTAGGACTAGGATCACTGTGTTTGGGCTAGCATTCTAGATCTGTCAGACTAGAGAGCAGAACATATTTGGTGATATTCTGACATTTTTCTTCTTTCTCCTTTTTGAAGTCACCATCATAAGTGGTCTCATCATGTTGATCCTGTTCTTCTCAGAGTTGCAGTATTATCTCACTAAGGAGGTAGGTTAATGTAACGTTACATTTTCAAAAAATAGTCAGGGAACATGTTAAGTGTGCCAGTCAAATACGTGGGTGAGAGCTAGCTCTGTATGGATCACACTTGTAAACGTAAGGATATTCTAATGGAGAACTATGACAACAAGGAACTATAACAGCTAGCAAGCCTAGCCAACGTTGCATACAACAATTATTGTGGTTTGTATACTCTATAACAGTGGTATTCAAACTTTTCCAGCTGAGCCCTTTGCAATTACATTTTTTTTTGTAATCAAAGGTACAGTTAATTGCCACCAGGGAAACTGGGAATGCTCAACATTCCAATGGTGGGCATGGTGCTGAAATGCAATGACTAGCCAAAAGGATCCTACTCAAGTTAATGTGTCTCTTGAGTCGGAATGGTGCTATGCCGGTGTTGTGCCGAAACCCCTCCCCCTCCCCCTCCCCCTCCCCCTCCCCTTCGCGTGAACGCGCGCACACTCAATTCTTCATTGCTGCGACTTGCTTGCTAGTTGAGATTGCTACTCTTCACTCCGTTGTCGGTTTAGCCTACATTTCACAGATTTTAGTTGCAGAAAGCATGTTTTATTTGTGTCCTTCAAGGCAGCTGTCAATGATCAGAATAGGCAATCTAAATGAATAATTAATGTATGTGTGTTATATTAAACGGAGTGAGTAAAATGTAGGCATGCAAACATCTCAGAACAACTACTAATCGAATAAGACATGGGAGAGATGACGAATTTTAGCAAAGAGATTTATTTATAGATTAATACACTCGACACATAGCCACACCGAAAACTGCAGACATTACTAGTGCCTTCCCCACGATCAAACCGCAATAAAAATTACAATGAAACGCAGCCTAACGTGATCATTGACAGCTGCCTTGAAGGACACAAATAAAACATGCTTTCTGCTACTAAGATCAGTGAAATGTAGGCTAAACTGACAACGGAGTGAAGAGCAGAAATCCCAACTAGCAAGCAAGTCGCAGGAATGAAGAATTAAGTGTGCGGGGAGAGATTTTCGGCACAACACCGGAATGTAGACAGTCAGAGCTCAGCGCGTTATAGGTCTGGGATAATGTACCTCAATCCAGGATGGAATATGTCGTTGTACATATTCATCCCGAAATTATGAAAGGTGACTCGAGAATATTGAAATACTGCTAGATTTGAATTAAATTGCCGTTTTTGCCAGCATGCTAGGCTAGCTAATGCTATAACAGCCTATTCGATTCCATTAAAATGGTACGCCTATTATTTGGTTGAGTAACTACCAGAAGTGTTGAATGCAGTTTGTTGCTTTAGTATTACCTAGCCTAGCATTCTGACGAAAACTGATGTTTGTTTAAAAACTAGCACTATTTCAATCTTCTCGATTCACTTTGAATCATTTCGGGATTGAGGTACGTTTTCCTAGCCATATAACGTTAACGTTACTGCGCTGGGCTCTGGCTTTCCACATTCCGGCATAGGGCCTTTCCAACTGGAGAGAGAAATGAACGAGTCGAATCCTTTTGGCTAGCCAGTTTGAGAATAATTGGAACATCACTATCATTTTATGTTCTGTTATAATTATTTAGCCATATGTCATAACGTTTACTTAATCTATGAGGCCCGGTAAGCACTTTAGATACCACTGTTTTATGACTTGCAAAATATGAATGTTGTTCTGCCAACACAGGTCCATCCTGAATTGTTTGTGGACACATCACGAGGAGACAAACTGAAAATCAACATTAATGTGATATTTCCTAACATGCCGTGTGCCTGTAAGTAACTTTAGAAAAAACCGTGCATGCATCATCACATTTGACAAACTTACACCTGCACAATTAACCCCTATATGTGCTTTGTTTATGTGATATTATAAAAAAGTTGCATAAATCGACAAAATGCCTCCGTAAAATCTAAAGTAATCTTTTTGGGGGTTATGCATGAAGCAATGTGGTGATTTCACAGTTGAAGTATGTGACATTTGTAACATCACTGTGACCTTCAGATCTCAGCATTGATGCCATGGATGTTGCTGGAGAGCAGCAGTTGGATGTGGAACACAACCTGTTCAAGCAAAGGCTGGACAAGGATGGCAATCCTGTCACTACAGAGGCAGAGAAGCATGGTAACCATATTGCTAATAGCTTGCTTGTGATTCCGTTCTATTACTTGAAGAGCATTCTACACCATGGAATGCGGCATAGGTTTTCCCTCTTGGGAAAACAAGATATATGAATTGTATTGAATAGTAAATGTTTTCACTGGGTCATGGATATTGTTTTGTTGTCATCTCTCATGTAGATTTGGGACAAGAGGAAGGTGAACCTTTTGACCCTAGTAAGCTAGATCCTGAGCGGTGTGAAAGCTGCTATGGAGCAGAGACAGAGGATTTGAAGTGAGTTCCCATGACTGGATTGCCCTCCAGAATGCATTCCCAGGGTTTACAGATCATACTTCCCATGACCAAAGACAGACAATGAGGTTTCCCTGTCAATCTCAGAGCTTAAATCCCTTGCCTGTGATATTGGACTTGTTAGAAAGAATCCATGAAAGCTTGTACTTATTTGAGCCCTAAACTCTTTTGCAGAACATAGGCTATCACAACAAATTAGCTCATCTTTTGTCCACAATGTGATTGTGATAGTACGTGTTAAATTGACATATTGCTTATGCGTTTGCTTTTTTGTAGGTGCTGTAACACCTGCGATGACGTACGGGAAGCCTATCGCAGGCGGGGCTGGGCCTTCAAGAACCCTGACACCATCGAGCAGTGCAAGAGGGAGGGCTTCAGCCAGAAGATGCAGGAGCAGAAGAACGAGGGTTGCCAGATCTATGGCTTTCTTGAGGTCAACAAGGTAACTAGTCTTATAGTCTGATGCTTTGGCTAAGTTCATAATCAGAAAGAATAGTCAGTACTCACACACTGATTAACACGTCATAAAAGGAATGCGTTTTATTTAATGGCTGACAATGTTTCGACTTTCAATTGCCTGGCTTTCAAATGGTCAGACAGTGTTGAAAACAACATGATTTGAAATGAATCATCACTTTTTGGGAACAGAATTCTAGATGTGGTTATATAAAATTAGGAATGGAAATGTGCTGCCACTGAGATTTAATACTTTATGAGGCGCTTTAATGCATTCATACACTTTCGATCTGCAAATGTTATGTTAATTGTTAGACTTTTTTCTGAACTCTTCAATTTGTCTTTTTTTTGATAGGTGGCAGGAAATTTCCACTTTGCACCTGGAAAGAGTTTCCAGCAGTCCCATGTTCATGGTAAGACCTGATATCAATTATCTACCTAAGGAAAATAGAAGTTCTGTGCTTTCTGTCAATCCTCTGAATTGCTTAGAGATGAAACAGGTTGACTGATTTTTGGGTTGGAATTCTAAAATTGCTTACTTGCTACAAGAAACACCTTGCGGTTTATTAAACCAGTCTGTCTCAGACCAGATTTAGGTACAGACCCTCTTGTAGTGTAGAGTTTGCCCCTAGTCACTAGACCAGTAAAGACATTTCTAGTGCATCCGTTACTAGTCTTTTCAGTAAAACACTGTAGTAAAACATTTGGTAAATGGTCTTTTTCTCTTTCATAATTCCTTTCATTTTCTTGACTTCTTCCCTTCTTTCCTCCTCCGGATCAATCATTAGTCATTAATTGTATCTTATTTTTTATTTCATGAAAACATCTGACCTTTATATCTTTGTGGCACAGGTGAAAAAATGTGTCAAACTAAGTAGCTATTTTTTCCCCCCACATAAATGTAACATTTTGATTGTAAATTGAGACTCACTTGCTTTATCATTAATGTTGCTAATAATAACACCAATATACTTATTTTGCATTGACAGTTACACTCTATTTGAAAATTAAATAATGTGAAATGTATTAATTTGTTTGCAATAATTTTTTTGCAATCAGTTTGCCAATGGATTTTTAAAAATTCAATTGGTGTAATCTTGAGCTTCTTGACAAAAGTTACTACAATGTCACTGATGTAACCTTTGTTACTGTGAATACAGGCCAAATTAATTTAAAAGTATGTATTTGTGATTGAAGAAAAATGGAAGGTACTGCTTTCATTTGATTGACCTTAAGAATTTCTCAAGAATTGCTGATAAAGTTACATGGTACATAACCAGATGAAGTTGTAAGCCCTAAGTACTATTCTCTCAACTTGCTTGGAGGCATTGAAAGGTGTCCTTTGTCATTATGAACAACGTGTACTGAAAGTTTAGAGCAAACGTTTCACCAGCTTAAAGCTGCTTTAATTTTCTATTTTATTCGGTGGACTAGTACAACTTTCTCTGTCTGGTTTTTGCCTTTAAGCAGACAATCTCCTTGTGATAAGAATTTGGCCGTATATGAAATGCCAGATGTGATGAACCCCCTTCAGAGACTGGCTTTTTCTGTGTAGCCCAACATGCGTCATATAGTGACTCTTCTCTCTTCTTTCTGCAGTGCACGCTGTGGAAAGTAAGTCCATCATTTTGTAGCTTTTATTTTTGTAGTAAACACCACCCCCCACTAGCCTGGTCCCAGATTGTTTTGTGTTCTTGCCTACTCCATTGCTGTCCTTGTCCAGCCAAAGACCAAGTTTGGCATGACTGTGCCTTTTCTCAATTGGATTTGCTCAACTCCTGCGTCCTCTCTCGCCTCCTTTTGAAAAAAAAAAGTCTATGGTAATCGAGGAGAAGGAACGTGGATTAAAAATGAGTTTGTATGAAATTACTGTCACGCGTCATCAGGCAAATTAAGTTTACAGGGGTTGAATCCCAAAATGTGTGAAGTGATAAAACATTTAGCTAGTTGTGCATGACATTTTATTTGTGCAAAGGTATAAGTAGCATATCATTTTTAAATGTTTGCGTGCTTTTCTCCTTCGAAAAAACAACTGCTTCAAAGGGGGTGTGGTAGATATCCAAACTCTTCAGGCGAAGGACCCAAGTAGGATACACATTATTCTCGATGAAAGGTGGCTATCGAGGAGGGGAGGATACTCTTCCGTTCATCTACTAACAAATTGACACTCTCCTCGACCACATCAGTTTCTGGGTCACGGAGGAGAGAGGATGGACTTCGGCTCAAATGAGGAAAGGCCGATGAGTTACAATGAATTGGCATGATAGCACAAACAGACTGACACTCAGGCCACATCCCCCTCACATCACTGCCTTCTAAATTGCCCAGTCAAATATCAAACTTTGTATTTGAAGAGGTTGTCAGTCAGAATTCACCTGGTTACTTAAAGCCTAGTAAAGACAACCAAATATGCTTCTAACTGATTTGAAACTCTCCTTTTGAATAACCAGCATGTGATTGTTGGTTTGATCTTTTAATTCAGGTGGTACAAGCAGTAATCAAGAACACATCGCATTTGAGGGCTGTGTGCTCAACAATAACTTGTAATGGGAGAGCTGTAGATTATGGCAATAGTAAACCCTCATACTCTGGGTACACAGAACATATACAGTAACTGATGTTCTATCAGATCACAGCATTACTGACATATTGTCTCGTTTTAATTTCAGTTCATGATCTGCAGAGCTTTGGACTAGACAATGTAAGTACATTTAAAGAAATTGTCTTTCCAAGGCAGTGTTTTCCATACCCCTTTAAGTGCTTATTTGTGTTTCTTGTGTCCTACAGATCAACATGACTCACTTGATCAAGCATCTATCCTTTGGGAGGGACTACCCTGGTATCGTCAATCCTTTGGATGGCACCGACGTTGCAGCACCACAAGGTTAGTAATTATCCCATTCGTCAAATTCCCCACACCTAGCATTTGACTTAGACCTACTACCAGCAATTGAAATCATAGCCTTTATTGACAGACTTTGTCTAAGAACTATGGCGAAATTGTGACATGGGAATAAGAGTTATTACAAAAGTCCCGTTGTGTAATTATAAGTGCTGTAGAGGTGGTCTCTGCAGCAGATGTCCATCCCAATGGACAGGAATGTACCCAACGTGCCTCCGCTCTGCGTCATCTTCCCAACTCCTCCCATCAGCTCTCTGCCTCTCATGCCAACCCTGAGGGCAGTAAGAATACAGCATTTGAACAAAATCACATAACACTATTGAGTTCTATTGAACAAACTACAATATGTAGTTTGGATGGCTGCAACAATCTTATCAAAACTGATATAGTAAAGAAATCAGGGATGCCCAAGTACAGACTATGGCATTCTTATGACATGTCTTGCATTTCAGTGTAGGCCTACTTGTGAAAGGTAAGTAGTTAACTTAGCTAGCTTACCTTATACAGGAAAATGTTCCAAACATGACACCAGCTGCCATCCCAACTGCAAAGCCCATCATGAATCCCATTTAAAACCTCCTCCGTATAGCCACAGAGTTTCTAAAGCCAGAGGCGCAACATCGAGAGACTTCCGGGAACGTTAGTGAAACAGACCAGGCTGGGTTTTGGGGTTTGAGAAGTCAATGGGTGTTTCTCAATATGTATATTACCGTGCTCCACACTCTCATGGTCCGAGTGCATTCTCTTGAGTACGTTCTTGTGAGGACGAGTGTATGGAGAATACATAAAACAATATATTTTAGAAGCACTCTCTCCCCCTACTGTATTACCTCACGCTTGACCTAGCCATTTGCTGAACCTTCTTCCAGCCAGGGCAATAGCAAAAATAGACGAAACAACATATACACAAATCAAACATTTTACTTTATGATTGTCAGCTAGATATGTGAATCGTAATAATCTGCTTTTACGGTACACAAGTGGCTAAGTTTAAGCGACAAACTAAGCTAGCGGAGTTAGCTAGCAACGTTATTTGCACACCGAAAGCAGATTTTGAACTAATATGTTGCGACGTGCATGGCTGCATGCAGACTTTTAAACCACCTTTTATCTCAAGCTTCTGTTTACCCAGCTGCTAGCTAGCTGCGTTTTGGCTGGCTAACTGGTTAGCATGTCACCTTGGGCTGGCCTTGAAGCCCTTGAAAAGATTTGTGTGTACAATTTTATTTTGTATTTTATTTGCAGGAACATTATTTTTTATTTTATTTAACTAGGGAAGTCTTAAGAACAAATTCTTATTTAAAATGACAGCCTACCCCGGCCAAACCTGGATGACACTGGACCAATTGTGCGCCGCCCTATGGGAATCCCAATCACGGCTGGATGTGATACAGCCTGGATTCGAACCAGGGACTGTACTGACGCCTCTTGCACTGAGATGCACTAGTGAATTCACATTTATGAATGACATTTTGCCGTTAGCACAATTTAGATTTAAGATGTATAATTGTTTTTCTTTATCCTTATTATAGTTAAGGAAACCGAGCAGAACATTCTCCCATAACAAACAAACAGTCATCAAGAATATTAACAAATATAAAACTGTAGATTTCTTTACATGTAGACAATGCCAAAATAAATGCAGAACTCTTTCTGGATGCTCAACACGAAGTACCATTTGTACGGTATTGATACAAAATCCCTTTGAAATAAAACGCGTGTAGACCTGTTGTTCTGAGGGAGCAAGGAGAAACAAATGTGTCCGATTTTGTAGTCACCCTCGCTTAATCCAGTTATTTCAAGAAGGCGAGGTCTTGTTACACCTCTAAACAACATGAGTTACAGATGGAATAGTATCAAAGACTATGGCGAACTCTAAGTGTAACCGGGATCTTGTAACGAGAAAATAAATTCTCTATCTCCTCATAATTAACAATCCTTCTGCGTTAAAAAGTTGACTCACCAGCAGGATATGACTAGTTCTTAAAATATACTTGTTTCTATACAAAATATCCTTCTTGTTCCCGATGAAATATCTATGCATGGTCATTAATATATATTAATGACCACGCTAAGAATACTTGACTTAGCCACAGAGTTGTATTGTCTTTGACATGGTTTATAGTGAAATGTAGGTTTTATCAGCATAGCTATGTTCTAATTCTACGGTTATCAGTCACTTGAAGACGATCTTTTCTTTTTCGATGATACTTGAAAATGCTTTTCTAGCAGGCGGCCATTACTTGAAGTCGACAGTTAGCTGAGGGGGTGTGTAGCCAGCTAATTATGTGATGTTAAAGCTATAGCACCTCCTCGTGTTCATGCAGAGTGGAATGTTGCGTTTGTCCAGACTACATGTGCTCTGCCTCAGCAAATGATAGAAAAATCGATTTGTTTTATTCCAGCTTCCATGATGTATCAGTACTTTGTGAAGATTGTCCCAACCATCTACGTGAAATGGGATGGAGAGGTGAGTATATGTTGGACATGACAGCAGTGAAATGTAGGTATTTCACAGAGTTAATCTTATCGCTATATTAAGTAAATTTGATTTATTTTATATTTCCCTTTGCATGGCTGTATTTGTACATGTTAAGGTACTTGGGCATCAAACAAGGACATTGTATTACTTGTCTTACAGGTGGTTAAAACAAACCAATTCTCTGTAACGCGACATGAGAAAGTAGCCAATGGGCTGATCGGAGACCAGGGCCTACCTGGTGTGTTTGTATTATATGAACTCTCCCCTATGATGGTCAAATTCACAGAGAAACAGCGGTAGGTAGCTTCAAACATTATTTTGTATATATAGTGTATGTGGACACTAACATTTGTGGATTCAGCTATTTCAGCCACACCCGTTGCTGACAGGTGTATAAAATCGAGCACACAGCCATGCAATCTACATAGACAAACATTGGCAGTAGAATAGCCTTACTGAAGAGCTCAGTGACTTTCAACGTAGCACCGTCAAAGGATGCCACCTTGCCAACAAGTCAGATTTCTGCCCTGCTGGAAACGTCTAGGCGCAACAACTGCTCAGCTGCAAAGTGGTAGGCCACACAAGCTCACAGAACGGGACCGCCAAGTGCTGAAGCACGTAGCGTGTAAAAATCGTCTGTCTTCGGTTGCAACACTCAATACCGAGCCTCTGGAAGGAATGTCAGCACAAGAACTGTTCATCAGGAGCTTCATGAAATGGGTTTCCATGGGCGAGCAGCCGTGCACACAAGCCTGAGATCACCATGTGCAATGCCAAGCGTTGGCTGGAGTGGCGTAAAGTCCACCGCCATTGGACTCTGGAGCAGTGGAAACTCGTTTTCTGGAGTGATGAATCGCACTTCGCCATCTGGCAGTCCGACGATTCTGGGTTTGGCAGATGCCAGGAGAACGCTACCTGCCTGACTGCATAGTGCCAACTGTAAAGTTTAGTGGAGGAGGAATAATGGTCTGGGGCTGTTTTTCACGTGCTAGGCCCCTTAGTTCCAGTGAAGGAAAATCTTAACTCTACAGCATACAATGACATTCTAGATGATTCTGTGCTTCCAACTTTGTGGCAACAGTTTGGGGAAGGCCCTTTCCTGTTTCAGCATGGCAATGCCCTCGTGCACAAGGCAAGGTCCATGCAGAAATGGTTTGTCGATCGGTGTGGAAAAACTTGACTGGCCTGCACAGAGGCCTGACCTCAACACCATCGAGCACCTTTGGGATGGATTGGAATGCCGACTGCGATCCAGGTCTAATCGCCCAACATCAGTGCGGACCTCACTAATGCTCTTGTGGCTGAATGGAAGCAAGTCCCCGCAGCAATGTTCCAACATCTAGTGGAAAGCCTCCCCAGAATAGTGGTGGCTGTTATAGCAGCAAAGGGTGGACCAACTCCGTATTAATGCCCGTGATTTTGGAATGAGATGTTCAACGAGCAGGTGTCCACATAATTTTGATCGTGTGGTGTACATGACCCTCAATGGAAAGTCTGTGTAGCCTATGTAAATAGTAAGCTGTGTGTTACATCAAACATGTTTTTTGCTCTTTTTTTTTCAGATCATTCACTCATTTTCTTACAGGAGTGTGTGCCATCGTAGGAGGTGTATTTACAGGTGGGCACCTCTGCAATCCCATATTTCAAATGCAGCACACATGGCAAACATGGCGCTCAATACATCTTTAATATAATTTTAATATTGTTTTTAATTAGTGATGGCTTTCTCAGTTTGAAGGTAGTGTATACTATGCACTACAGTGCCTTGCGAAAGTGTTCACCCCCCCTTGCCATTTTTCCTATTTTGTTGCCTTACAACCTGGAGTTAAAATATATTTTTTGGGGTGGGGGTTGTCATTTGATTTACACAACATGCCTACTACTTTGAAGATGCAACATATTTTTTATTGTGAAACAAATAAGACAAACTGAACTTGAGCGTGCATAACTATTTACCCCCCCAAAGTCAATACTTTTGTAGAGCCACCTTTTGCAGCAATTACAGTTGCAAGTCTCTTGAGGTATGTCTCTATAAGCTTGGCACATCTAGCTACTGGGAGTTATGGCCATTCTTCAAGGCAAATCTGCTCCAGCTCCTTCAAGTTGGATGGGTTCAATCTTCAAGTCATACCACAGATTCTCAATTAGATTGAGGTCTGGGCTTTGACTAGGCCATTCCAAGACATTTAAATGTTTCCCCTTAAACCACTCGAGTGTTGCTTTAACAGTATGCTTAGGGTCATTGTCCTGCTGGAAGGTGAACCTCCTTCCCAGTCTCAAATCTCTGAAAGACTGAAACAGGTTTCCCTCAAGAATTTCCCTGTATTTAGCGCTATCCATCATTCCTTCAATTCTGACCAGTTTCCCAGTCCCAGCCGATGAAAAACATCCCCACAGCATGATGCTGGGATGGTGTTCTCGGGGTGATGAGAGGTGTTGGGTTTGTGCCAGACATAGCTTTTTCCTTGATGGCAAAAAGCTCATTTTTAGTCTCATCTGACCAGAGTACCTTCTTCCATATGTTTGGGGAGTATCCCACACGCATTTTGGCAAACACCAAATGTGTTTTCTCATTTTTTTGTCTTTAAGCAATGGCTTTTTTCAGGCCACTCTTCTGTAAAGCCCAGCTCTGGAGTGTACGGCTTAAAGTGGTCCAAACCCTGAAGGAGCTACAAAGCTCCACAGCGGAGATATCTTTGGTCTGTTGTTGCCTCTTTGATAAACGCCATCCTTGCCTGGTCAGTGAGTTTTGGTGAGCGGCCCTCTCTTGGCAGGTTTGTTGTGGTGCCATATTCTTTCAATTTTTTTAATAATGGATTTAATGAGGGATGTTCAAAGATTCAGAATTTCTTTTTTTCTTTTTTTTAAACCAACCCCAATCTGTACTTCACAACTTTGACCCTGACCTGTTTTGAGAGCTCCTTGGTCTTCATGGTGCTGCTTGCTTAGTGGTGTTGCAGACTCTGGGGGGGCCTTTTCAGAACATGTGTGTTTCAATTTTTTATTGCACACAGGTGGATTTTATTTAATTAATTATGTGACTTCTGAAGGTAATTGGTTGCACCAGATCTTATTTAGGGGCTTCATAGCAAAGGGGGTGAATACATATGCACGCACCACTTTTCCGTGATTAAAAAAAAAAAAAAATGTACTAGTAATTTGTTTTAACTTCACCAATTTGGACTATTTTGTATACGTCCATTACATGAAATCCAAATAAAAAAAGCATTTAAATTACAGGTTATAATGCAACAAAATAGGAGTAATGCCAAGGGGGTGAAATACTTTTGCAAGGCACTGTAGTACAGTTTGTTGGAATGAGCCATATGGACAGTGGTGCAACTATATTTGTTGTTATTTGCTTTACCTTGTATCTCTTTCCCAGTGGCTGGACTAATTGATTCGTTGATATACCACTCGGCAAAAGCCATCCAGAAGAAGATTGAACTGGGCAAGGCATCTTAGTGGAGTGTTTTGCACGAGCAATTCAGACTGTTCATCATTCTCCAGAAGGGCCTATCTGTAAAAGGGAAGTGACTACAAACTGACGCTAACTAACATGGCAATAAACAAAAATCTGAATAATCTCCCTCCGTATGGAAAGGAAATTTGACCGCTAAGTCTCCCATTAGTTTTTTTGTTTGTTTTTACATCCCTTATCCATACAAAGAATGAAAGACTGAATCACTGGACAGAAGAGGGATTTAACAGATGTTTTTGATCACATTTGATTCATCCCCAGTACTAGCACATTGTATATCTATCAGTTGGTTCCCATATACACGTAACAAATATAAACACAACATGGAACAATTTCAAAGATTGTACTGAGTTACAGTACATATAAGGAAAAAGGTCGATAGAAATAAATTCATTAGGCGCTAATCTGGATTTCACATGACTGGGAATACTGATATGCATCTGGTCAGAGATACCTTAAAAATAGGTAGGGGCGTGGATCAGAACCAGTCAGTATCTGGTGTGACCACCATTTGCCTCATGTAGAGCGACATCTCCTTCGCATAGAGTTGATCAAGCTGTTGATTGCAGTCTGTGGAACGTTGTCCCACTCCTCTTCAATAGCTATGCAAAGCTACTGGATATTGGCAGGAACTGGAACGCGCTGTCTTAAATGTTGATCCAGGGCATCCCAAACATGCACAACGGGTGACATGTCTGAGTGCAAGCCATGGAAGAACTGGGACATGTTCAGCTTCCAGGAATTGTGTACAGATCCTTGTGACATGGGGCTGTACATTATCATGCTGAAACATGAGATGAATGGCGTGACAATGGACCTCGGAATCTTGTCATGACATTCAACTTGCCTACAGTGAGAAAAAAGAAGAAACCTGCACAATGTTCTTGCTAGTGTCACTGCTCTTTATTAAGCTTTATGTATCAGCCTCAAGGTCTTCATCAGAGCTTTAAAATGCAGTTGTCTGTAGCTTATGCCTGCCTATACCATAACCCCACCGCCACCATGGGGCACTCAGCAAACCACTCACCCACATAACGCCATACACGCTGTCTGCCATCTGCCCGGTACAGTTGAAATCGGGATTCATCCATGAGGAGCACACTTCTCCAGCGTGCCAGTGGCCACTGAAGTCAGTTACAACGTCAAACTGCAGTCAGGTCAAGACCGTGGTGAGGATGACGCGCATGCAGATTCCCTGAGACGGTTTCAAACAGTTTGTGCAGAAATTCTTCAGTTGTGCAAACCCACAGTTTCATCAGCTGGCTGGGTGTCAGACGATTCCACAGGTGAAGAAGCTGGATGTGGAGGTCCTGGGCTGGCGTGGTTACACGTGGTTGCGAGGCCGGTCGGGTGTACTGCCAAATTCTCTAAAACATTAAATTCTTTGGCAACCGCTCTGGTGGACATTCCTGCAGTCATCATGCCAATTGCACACTCCCTCAACTTGAGAGATCTGTGGTATTGTATAATGTGACAAAAGTGCAAATTTTTAGTGTGGCCTTTCATTTTCCCCAGCACAAGTTGTACCTGTGTAATGATCATGCTGTTTAATCAGCTTCTTGATATGCCACACCTGTCAAGTGGATGGATTATCTTGACAAAGGAGAAATGCTCACAAACATTGATGTAAACACATTTGTGCACAAAATTTGAGAGAAATTAGCTTTTTGTGCTTATTTCTGGGATATTGTATTTCAGCTCATGAAACATGGTACCAACACTTTACATGTTGCGCTTATTTTTGTTCAGTGTATATACCTTTTTGCCATTCTCATCTACCCTAAATGTACTGTCGTTGACATGTTTATCCCATCCCTTTAATTTCTAATCTCTTTGATCAATCATGGACCCTTTACTTACATAATAATTTGCTATGACAGACCGGGGCAGGACGAATGTGTTTTTTAATGTGTTAAAGGGTGTATTCATTAGTGCAAAATTTTGCTATAGAAAACTTTTTGCAACAAACGAAAGTCTTATTTGAAAATGAATTTAGGTCCCTCCCAGTTTTGTCTCGTTTGGTTCCTAGTGAATACACCCCAGATTGATGGAATCTCTGACCGTCGTTGAGAGGACTACTTAAGGAGACCAGATGATGCAGTTTATTGTTCTTTTGTTGTGATTGCACATTTTGAGATCCAATTCAGGGGCCTGTGTTGAGTGAAAGTGTGTGGGGTTGAGGGAAAGTGTGTGTGTGTGAGCGCATGTGTACAGCCTATTTTGTGTGTGTGGGAGAGATGTATTTATATTTTGGGAATCCTCAACGGTTTTTAAAATGACAAAATAAATGTTGAATACACCAGCCTGTAATGTAGTAATTTGTGACATTTTGTGTACAGTGTCCTCTGTCCAATTCCTGTCCATGGAACAACTGAGTAAAATATACACTACCGTTCAAAAGTATGGGGTCACTTAGAAATGTCCTTTTTATTATTATTGTCTATTATTGTCTATTTAAAATGACATCAAATTGATCAGAAATAGTGTAGACATTGTTAATGTTGTAAATGACTATTGTAACTGTAAACGGCTGATTTTTAATTAAATTTACATAGGCGTACAGAGGCCCATTATCAGCAACCATCACTCCTGTGTTCCAATGGCATGTTAGCTAATCCAAGTTTATCATTTTAAAAGGCTAACTGATCATTAGAAAAACCTTTTGCAATTATGTTAGCACAGCTGAAAACTGTTCTGATTAAAGAAGTAATAAAACTGGCCTTTAGACTAGTTGAGTATCTGGCGCATCAGCATTTGTGGGTTCGATTACAGGCTCAAAATGGCCAGAAACAAAACTTTCTTCTGAAACTCATCAGTCTATACTTGTTCTGAGAAATGAAGGCTATTCCATGTGAGAAATTGCAAAGAAACTGAAGATCTCGTACAACGCTGTGTACTACTCCCTTCACAGAACAGCACAAACTGTCTCTAACCAGAATAAAAAGCGGAGTGGGAGGCCCCGGTGCACAACTGAGCAAGAGGACAAGTTCATTAGTGTCTAGTTTGAGAAACGGACGCCTCAAAAGTCCTCAACTGGCAGCTTCTTTAAATAGTACCCGCAAAACACATCTTAACAGTGAAGAGGTGACTCCGGTATGCTGGCCTTTTAGGCAGAGTTCCTCTGTTCAGTGTCTGTGTTCTTTTGCCCATCTTAAGCATTTATTTTTATTGGCCAGTTCTTTGCAACTCTGTCTAGAAGGCCAGCATCCCGGAGTCGCTTCTTCACTGTTGCCGTTGAGACTGGTGTTTTGCTGGCAACTATTTAATGAAGTTGCCAGTTGAGGACTTGTGAGGCATCTGTTTCTCAAACTAGACACTCTAATGTACTTGTCCTCTTGCTCAGTTGTGCACCGGGGCCTCCCACTCTTTCTGTTCTGGTTAGGGACAGTTCGCGCTTTTCTGTAAATGGAGTAGTACACAGCGTTGTATGAGATCTTCAGTTTCTTTGCAATTTCTCGCATGGAATAGCCTTCGTTTCTGGCCATTTTGTGCCTGTAATCAAACCCCAAAATGCTGATGCTCCAGATACTCAACTAGTCTAAAGGCCAGTTTTATTGCTTCTTTAATCAGAACAACAGTTTTCAGCTGTGCTAACAAAATTGTAAAAGTTTTTTTTAATGATCAATTAACTTGATGGTTGCTGATAATGGGCCTCTGTACGCCTATGTAGGTATTCCATAAAAAATTGTCTGTTTCCAGCTACAATAGTCATTTACAGCATTAACAATGTCTATACTGTATTTCTGATCAATTAGTTATTTTGGACAAAAAAAATTGCTTTTCTATAAAAAAAACAAGGACATCTCTAAGTGACCCCAAACTTTTGAACGGTAGTATAGATCTGAGATCTTGAACACTTGAGAAATGAATGGTCTTTGTGAAACATCTTTGTCCATAGAATGAATGATGCTGTATATAGCTGAAGGGGACCACTTATTTGGGTTAGGGGTTTCTTGTTGATCACACATACTGAATTTGATACCATCACTCTTCTGGGTCTTGACAAATTGACTGAAAACACTGAAGTCTATGTTGCTGTACTGATCTCTGGAATGTCAGTGATTATTCTTCTGCACTAGACTTCCTCCAAGCTCATGTGGAATAGCCTTGGGACGAGGAGATTACAAACCAAATGATATCTGCACGGGTGACTATAGTGGCCTCACAATTACGTCTTTGTGTAAGTAGCCTACTGCTCAATATCCTTTCCAGTTGGTCTGAGGTGTAACCTTTCAGCCACAAGGGGGAGTCCCAGGTCTTAATATACTCCTGAGTACACTAGTAATTGTGGTAATAACAGCTGAATAACATTATTGTGAGTAACTTCCTGTATATGTGTCACGGCCGTGTATCTATGGCCCATTTTGCTCTTGAAAGCCTTATTTTTTTATACAGGGCATTATTCAGGGCAAGTGCATTATTCCTTAGTTACACTCAGACAATACTAATTTCCTGGGGAGTCTACAGCTGGTATTGCTTTTCCGTTGCTCGGTAACTCCCACATCCTGTCGACTGGATTGTGATGCAATCATCCACACAAGAGCACGAGGGGCTCTAAGCAAACAGCTTTGAAAAGCTGCGGATGTTTTTTTCCAGCTTAGCTGGGAGCCGTATGACCCACAGTCTGGTGAAAGGAAAGGCCATGTCAGTGAATCTGGCTCATGCCCATCATTGCCGGCGTATTTGGACTGTGAGGGAGAATAGGCATGTCTACGGAAGGATTCGGTGAGCAATATTTTAAATGGACACTCAATAGGCAGTGGTTCGCCACATCTTTTGGTACCAGAACCCCCAATCACATCTTGTTCTGCCCAAAGTACCCCCTAGTGTGCAACTGATCCTTCGACTTTATGTCTATTCCCATGTAACCCCTGTGGTTAGGCCAGGTACCCCCAGGGGTACTAATATCCCAGGTTGAGAACTACAGCTCTAATGCATAGAGGACGGAGGAAGGAAGGGAAGGTATAAGCCTATGTGTAGGGTTTTGCTGACTTCAGTCACTTTGACTTCAGTCACTTCCCTGTGACAGACACGAGACATCACTTTCACAGCTATGTTACCCAATATCACACGGAGCAACTGAATACACTCACAAAGAAATAAATATGACCATTTCTTTGAACAGATGAGCAATGTATGGCCTACACTTAACATTAACACTAGGCTAAATGGGGCCTCGTGAATGAATGAAGATGTAAAGGTGCCTCTACGGGTTAGTGGTCCTCTCCAGTTAGTTAGTCATACTCTTGTTTTCATTTAGGAAATGTAGAAAAGTGAGCCACAAGAAAATCTATGCCATCTGTATGTTTCCTAAACCAGAAACTCAGCATCTAGCTCCAGTGTTACAGTTAAATAAATCAAATGTGCACTCAGTAGTACAACGATTCTTTACTGCCCTAAGCAGTGCAAACGCTAGTTCACTGGCCAGTCATTTTATAGTGGAGGTGATTGTGGCCTTCAGATGAACAACAACAAACGTCCTGCCTGGACGAGTGGTGCATATCAAGCGCTTACAACATTGGAAATCTATGACAAGGATTTGGATCCATGACGAGCATCGCTATGACAATAGATCTTCCAGGGGAATCAAATTGCATTTAAAGTGCTATTTGACTTTGGGCATCCTTGTAATCTATGAGGCTAATCTTGAATAAATCCCCAGATGGGGGACTACACAAAGTGACCAGACCACAGATTATGCAGTCTTCACAAACTCTTCAACACAAAGGGCAGTGGGTTCAAAAAGAGAGAGAGAAAAGACAGAGAGGTAGTGGGGGGTAAACATTTAAAAACAGCTTACTTACCCTTAATGCTCAATGCATTCCTCATTGATTGCAGTTGTTGCATTGTTTTTTTTTCAGGGATGTAAGGGGGCATTCAGGCCAGAAATGAAACAATGGATGATACAAAGCTTTATTGATTGGCTAATGATCTTGGGTATGTGCATGAGTGGGGGAGAGAGTGGTGTTGAGAAAAACATACGACATTATAAAATCAATCTACACAAACAAGTGCGGTTAAAATTGGCAAAGAAACACTCATTTCTTTCCACAGGACCGAGGGGTGAGACAGGGATGCAGCTTAAGCCCCACCCTCTTCAACATTTATATCAACGAATTGGCGAGGGCACCAGAACAGTCTGCAGCACCTGGCCTCACCATACTAGAATCTGAAGTCAAATGTCTACTGTTTGCTGATGATCTGGTGCTTCTGTCCCCAACCAAGGAGTGCCTATAGCAGCACCTAGATCTTCTGTGCAGATTCTGTCAGACCTGGGCACTGACAGTAAATCTCAGTAAGACAAAGATAATGGTGATCCAAAAAAGGTCTAGTTGCCAGGACCAAGAATACAAATTCCATCTTGACACTGTTGCCCTAGAGCACACAAAAAACTATACAAACCTCGGCCTAAACATCAGCACCACGGGTAACTTCCAGAAAGTTAACGTTCTGAGATCCAAGGCAAAAATGGCCTACTATGCCATCAAAAGGAACATAAAATTCCACATACCAATTAGGATCTGGGAAAAAATACTTGAATCGGTTATGGAACATATTGCCCTTTATGGTTGTGAGGTCTGAGGTCCGCTCACCAACCAATAATTCACAAAATGGGAAAAACACCAAATTGAGACTGCATGCCGAATTCTGCAAAAAAAATCCTCTGTGTACAATGTAAAACACCAAATAATGCATGCAGAGCAGAATTAGGCTGATACCTGCTAATGATAAAAATCCAGGAAAGAGATGTTAAATTCTACAATCACCTAAAAGGAAGCAATTCCCAAACCTTCTATAACAAAGCCATCACCTACAGAGAGATGAACCTGGAGAAGAGCCTGGAGAAGGTCCGGGGCTTTGTTCACAAACACAAACAGACCCCACAGAGCCCCAGGACAGCAACACAATTAGACCCAACCAAATCACAAGAAAACAAAAATATCATTATTTACAAAAAAACTGAGCAAACTAGAATGCTATTTGGCCCTACACAGTGGCAGAATACCTGAGCACTGTGACCAAAAAATAAGGAAATCTTTGACTATGTACAGACTCAAGTGAGCATAGCCTTGCTATTGAGAAAGGCACACCTGGCTCTCAAGAGAAGACAGGCTATGTGCACACTGGTCAAAAGTAGTGTACTATGTAGGGAATAAGGGTGCCATTTTGGAAACATCAAGTGACTCCAACCTCCTATGGCAGTGAATTACAGTCGCGATACAGTCTGCAATTAGGTACAACAGTAGGAAAGTTTATGAGCGAGCCTGTTCTGAGAGCGCTTACAGCTTTCCATTTCCCCCCATTCTTTATATTGATTTATTTAACACAACTAACTGCTTTCTATAGGCAGAGAAGAGCCTCAGTTGGTCCATTTTGATATCTTTTTACCATATTAGTGTCCTACATTTAAGAACAACTTTGACATGGATGCAGTTTTTATGTGAGATGGAGGGCATTCGTAAATGGCCTATGCTACTTATAGGAGCCAAGTATGTCATATTTTTATGTTGCATAAGAGTAAGTTCAAATGCCTATTAACTTATTGGTATTTGAGCTAACTCTTCTTAAGCAACTTAAAAATGTAAATGGAAAGCTAAGGCAAAATGCTAAAGAGTATTAATTTTTAGCATCATTTGGAACCACATAGCAAGGCTAGAGTATCCAGCAGTACTAGGCCAGAGAGTCCTGTGGACCTCCCTTCTCTCTGTGTGAAATAGGCTGTGAAATGCTAGGAGTTCAGTGGGTCATCAGAATTTGAGCTCCATGTCCCTCCCATTCCTGGAGGAACTCAGGTGAACTCTCACAATAAATCTTCTGACTCCCAGAGGACTTTTTTAAACAGAATTCCATCCAGCTTTCCATGCATTTGATTGTTATCGGACACATTTTATACGTATTCGTATGAATGATTGATATTCAATCAATTTCTGTCATCAAGTACATCCATCATTTCAGTTTACGTCGCTGCCAATATAATTTTTTATTGATAACCCATAATTAAGATTCTAAGCTTGTAATAAACAAATTGAGTCTGCAAAGCTCCTATGTGCATAGTTCCATTGGCAAACCATATTTCATCGGGCCGCTGTTGCAGCACATACGCTGTTACATTTCATGTGACACTCACGAGCAGCTGCAGTTTGCCATATAAGACTGGCCTCAGTGTTTCTCAGAACTTCACCCAATGAATGACTGGGGTTGTGAATGTCGCTGGCACGCATGGTGTCAGGTTTTGGGTCAAGTGCTGGCACCAACTGACTAGTATGGTTCCTTGCCAGTGCTCTGCCCTACATGGCGAGGTCTCGCATAACACCAGGCAGCTATGTGCCACGCTGAACATACAGTCATAAGACTCCTCTGGCATCTGGAACAGCTCTCCATTCCCTCTCTTTTCCCCTCCTTCCCTCCCCCTCTCTTTTCCCTCATTATTTCTCTCCGTCTATCTATGTTAGTGCAGTCCTAAAAATAAATACTATGGCATTGGTCCCGACTGAGTTCTTCCACTACTATTAACCTCTCTCCCTCTTTCTGCTCCCCCCACCCCACGCTTCCTCTTTCATTCTCTGCTCCCCCCTTTCTCTCGCCACAGTTGCAGAGTTCCTAGTAATATTCCCTTTAGGATTCACAGAAAACTCCCTTTACTTGCCAAAACTCCTACAGACCTTTTTTTTCCCACTTTCTCTCTCATCATCACACATGTGTAATCCATGTGACCTCCCCTGCAGCCCTGTCTGTCTGTCTTCATCCCCTTTTCTCCATCTCTCCCCCATGAGCGCTGTTTCTCTATCACTCTGTGTGTGCATTTGGCTAATAGCACTTTGGGGAACGGTGTTTGTGCATGCGTGAGTGCGTGGGTGTGTACTGGGAGCAGTATGGGAACAGTGCCCTCACCCTAAATGTTCTAGAATCTTTATAACTCAAAAAGGAAATATATAGTACCTTCAGAAAGTATTCATACTACTTGACTTATTCCACAGTTTGTTGTGTTACAGCCTGAATTCAAAAAGGATTAAACACAATACCCCATAATGACAAGTAAAAACATGTAGAAATATTAGCAAATTAATTTAAAATTTAAAACCGAAATACATTACATGACCAAAATTATGTGGACACTTGCTTGTTGAACATCTCATTGAAAAGTCATGAGCATTAATATGGAGGTGGTCCCCGCTTTTCTGCTATAACAGCCTCCACTCTTCTGCGAAGGCTTTCCACTAGATGTTGTTACATTGCTGCGGGGACCTTCCATTCCTATGACGGTGCCACGTTGAAAGTCACTGAGCTCTTCAGTAAGGCCATTCTACTGCCAATGTTTGTCTATGGAGATTGCATGGCTGTTTGCTCGATTTTATACACCTGTCAGCAACGGGTGTGACTGAAATAGCCAAATCCACTAATTCGAAGGTGTGTCCACATGCACTATATATAGAAAAGTATCTAATTTACTTAAGCATTCACACCCCTGAGTCAATACATGTTAGAATCAGTGATTACATCTGTGAGTCGTTCTGGGTCTCTAAGAGCTTTGCACACCTGGATTGTACAACATTTGTACATTATTCTTTAAAAAATTATTCATGCTCACGCAAGTTGGTTGTTGATCATTACTAGACAGCCATTTTCAAGTCTTGCCATAGATTTTCAAGCCGATTTAAATCAAAACTGTACATAACATTCAGAACATTCAATGTCTTCTTGGTAAGCAACTCCAGTGTATATTTGGCCTTGTGTTTTAGGTTATTGTCCTGCTGAAAGGTGAATTTGTCTCCCAGTGTCTAGTGGAAAGCAGACTGAACCAGGTTTTACTCTAGGATTTTGCCTGTGCTTAGCTCTATTCCGTTTCTTTTTATAAAAAAAAAACTCCCTAGTCCTTGCAGATGACAAGCATACCCATAACATGATGCAGCCACATGCTTGAAAATATGAAGAGTGGTACCCAGTGATGTGTTGTATTGGATTTGCCCCAAACATAACGCTTTTGTATTCAGGACATAAAGTTAATGTCTTTGCCACATATTGTGTGTGCCTTATTGCAAACAGGATGCATGTTTTGGAATATTTGTATTCTGCGCAGGCTTCCTTCTTTTCACTCTGTCATTTAGGTTAGTATTTTGTTAAACCCACCAAAAAATCATGGTAAACACTATTATTGCACATAGACTGATTCCATGCAATATATTATGTGACTTGTGAAGCATATTTTTACTCCTGAATATATTTAGGCTTGCCATAACATAGGGGTTGAATACTCATTGACTCTACTGTAGACATTTCAGCTTTTCGTTTTTTTAAAAAGAATTCTAAATACCTAATTCCACTTTGACCTTATGGTGTATTGTGTATAGGCCAGTGACACAAAATCCATTTTAAATTCAGGCTGTAACACACCAAAATGTGGGAAAAGTCTACATTTTCTGAAGGCACTGTACCTCAATCAATATGCCTGCCAACTAACACATTTATGAATTAGTTGATTCATCAGTATGTCTTCTTTGGACGAGATGGGTCTAATTATATCAAACACTGCATTCCACAGTAAGAAACTCATACCAACGATCAAGCATGGTGCTGGTAGTGTGATGGCTTAGGGATGCTTTGCTGCCTTAGGACCTGGACGACTTGCCTTAATAGAAGGAGCCATGAATTCTGCTCTGTTTCAGAGAATTCTACAGGAGAATGCAGCTGGGTCATGAAACATGACAATGATCCAAAACACACAATCAAGTCTACATGAAAATGGCTAAAAAGCAACATACAGTGGGGAGAACAAGTATTTGATACACTGCCGATTTTGCAGGTTTTCCTACTTACAAAGCATGTAGAGGTCTGTCATTTTTATCATAGGTACACTTCAACTGTGAGAGACGGAATCTAAAACAAAAATCCAGAAAATCACATTGTATGATTTTTAAATAATTAATTTGCATTTTATTGCATGACATAAGTATTTGATCACCTACCAACCAGTAAGAATTCCGGCTCTCACAGACCTGTTAGTTTTTCTTTAAGAAGCCCTCCTGTTCTCCACTCATTACCTGTATTAACTGCACCTGTTTGAACTCGTTACCTGTATAAAAGGCACCTGTCCACACACTCAATCAAACAGACTCCAACCTCTCCACAATGGCCAAGACCAGAGAGCTGTGTAAGGACATCAGGGGTAAATTGTAGACCTGCACAAGGCTGGGATGGGCTACAGGACAATAGGCAAGCAGCTTGGTGAGAAGGCAACAACTGTTGGCGCAATTATTTGAAAATGGAAGAAGTTCAAGATGACGGTCAATCACCCTTGGTCTGGGGCTCCATGCAAGATCTCACCTCGTGGGGCATCAATGATCATGAGGAAGGTGAGGGATCAGCCCAGAACTACACGGCAGGACCTGGTCAATGACCTGAAGAGAGCTGGGATCACAGTCTCAAAGAAAACCATTAGTAACACACTACGCCGTCATGGATTAAAATCCTGCAGCGCACGCAAGGTCCCCCTGCTTAAGCCAGTGCATGTCCAGGCCCGTCTGAAGTTTGCCAATGACCATCTGGATGATCCAGAGGAGGAATGGGAGAAGGTCATGTGGTCTGATGAGACAAAAATAGAGCTTTTTGGTCTAACTCCACTCGCCGTGTTTGGAGGAAGAAGAAGTATGAGTACAACCCCAAGAACACCATCCCAACCGTGAAGCATGGAGGTGGAAACATCATTCTTTGGGGATGCTTTTCTGCAAAGGGGACAGGACGACTGCACCGTATTGAGGGGAGGATGGATGGGGCCATGTATCGCGAGATCTTGGCCAACAACCTCCTTCCCTCAGTAAGAGCATTGAAGATGGGTCGTGGCTGGGTCTTCCAGCATGACAACGACACAAAGCACACAGCCATGGCAACTAAGGAGTGGCTCCGTAAGAAGCATCTCAAGGTCCTGGAGTGGCCTAGCCAGTCTCCAGACCTGAACCCAATAGAAAATCTTTGGAGGGAGCTGAAAGTCCGTATTGCCCAGCGACAGCCCCGAAACCTGAAGGATCTGGAGAAGATCTGTAGGGAGGAGTGGGCCAAAATCCCTGCTGCAGTGTGTGCAAACCTAGTCAAGAACTACAGGAAACGTATGATCTCTGTAATTGCAAACAAAGGTTTCTGTACCAAATATTAAGTTCTGCTTTTCTGATGTATCAAATACTTATGTCATGCAATAAAATGCAAATTAATTACTTAAAAATCATACAATGTGATTTTCTGGATTTTTGCTTTAGATTCCGTCTCTCATAGTTGAAGTGTACCTATGATAAAAATTACAGACCTCTACATGCTTTGTAAGTAGGAAAACCTGCAAAATCGGCAGTGTATCAAATACTTGTTCTCCCCACTGTATTTGACGTTTTGGAATGGCCTAGTCAAAGTCCAGACCTAATCCCAATTGAGATGTTGTGGCAGGACTTGAAACGAGCAGTTCATGGTTGAAAACTCACAAATGTTACTGAGTTAAAGCAGTTCTGCATGGAAGAGTGGTCCAAAATTCCTCCACAGTGATGTGAGAGACTGATCAACAACTACAGGAAGTGTTTGGTTGCACTCATTACAGCTAAAGGTGGCACAACCAGTTATTGAGTGTAAGGGGGTAATTACTTTTTCACACAGGGGAATTGGGTGTTGCATAACGTGGTTTATTAAATAAATCAAATAAGTATACTTATTTTTTGTTGTTATTTGTAAACTCAGGTTCCCTTTATCTAATATTAGGTTTTGGTTGAAGATTTGATAACATTCAGTATAAATAAAATATGCAAAAATAGAGAAAATCAGAAAGGGGGCAAATACTTTTTCATAATACTGTCAATATTACTGCGCCTTCAGAAAGTATCCACACACTCCAAGTGCACAGAAACAGATGTTGCGCTCAGCAACTGTAGCCCCTGTGTGTGTGTATGTGTATGTGTGTGTGTGCGTGCGCGTGTGTGCGCGTGCTGACCCTCGAATGAGTCAGGGGTCTGTTTCTCATTCCAACACTGTACACCCTCTATTCCTCTTGTGGCGTCTCTCCATGGTAGAAGGTAGTAGGAGTGGTCACTAACACGGCTTGACACATGGTGTACACTGACCTTTCACACAGATGACCGATCTCCTCATTTGTCACAACTGTTTACAAATGATCATAATAATTCATTTTGAGCTAAGACTGAGATTTTACAACTGGGTGAAAAAAATACTTTGCTGAATAACAAGTCAACAACAATATCAAGATGCTGCATACCAAAGAGTTTATAAAGACTTGAATCTATAATAATTGTCTTTTTTTCAAAGCATTAATAACTGTCTATGTTCTTTGCTCTGGATAAGCACCATAAAGCTATACTGTTTAAATGTAATGTGAGTTGCACATTACATGATAAAAAAAATCATTACATGTAACATCTTATGAACCCTAGAAACATGTGTGAGGCCTATAGATGGTACTTCTTGAGTCGTTTGACACATTTGAAAGGTCCTGTTCTTTTAAGATGTAGCCTATGTTAGGCAAAAAAGGAAGCGAAAATGTCATTTGTAACAGTTGAGACCCTTCCTTCCTCTTGACTTAGTCATGAATTATTTTTTTTTCCTGTCCTGTGCGCTTCCCCTATCATAGTAACAGTACCACCATAGACATGAAGTTCAACAAAAGTGTTCATTTTAGACATTTAGACATAATCTTATACACTGCGAGCCAACAAGAATTGCTGGCTCATATATTGACATTAACGACCCACATTGTTTGCTATGAAGCTACGGGCTGGAGCTTGAGAAATGTAACCATTCACAAATTCATAGATGGCGCAATGGAGGAACTGACAGTCCATGGGGTCAAGATAATAGTTTTCATAAGTGAAATTCTTCAAGAAATAATTAATATCTCTCTGTCTCCTTTGGAGAAAGCAGATTCCAATGGACAAATGTGTGGACCTATTTACTTGTGCTTAATTTCCCAAGAAGAATCAGTTGCATGCTGCCGCCAAAGAGATAAGGAAATCCAGTGTAGTAATCTGTAGAGGAAGAGCCTGGATCACTCCGTAGGGAGGTCTGTGCCCTCCACACAGCCCCCTATCACAAAGCCACAGGGGACACAACCCATTTCCCCTGAACCTCTGCCCATAGCAGATCCCTTGAGGCCAACGATGTTGAAATGGGAGATGTCTTTGAAAGAACAGAAATGTTAGCTGGTGGTTTTCATCTCAAACCCCTTCCTTCTCGACCCCCTCCTCCTCGCTCCTCATCTGCGCCACCTTGACAGCCATATCGGGGAACGCAGAAGAGACGGCGAGTTCAATCTTGGTTTCATCAAACCAGAGAATTGTTTCTCATGGTCTGAGAGTCCTTTAGGTGCCTTTTGGCAAACTCCAAGAGGGCTTTCATGTGCCTTTTGTATTTTGTATTTGTATTTACAAAATTAAGGCAGTTTATACAATCTTAAAACATTACAATACATTCACAGATTTCACAACACACTCTGTGCCCTCAGGCCCCGACTCCACCACTACCACATATCTACAGTACTAAATCCATGTGTATGTGTATTGCGGATGTTACCGTGTGTGTGTGTGTGTGTGTGTGTGTGTGTGTGTGTGTGTGTGTGTGTGTGTGTGTGTGTGTGTGTGTGTGTGTGTGTGTGTGTGTGTGTGTGTGTGTGTGTGTGTGTGTGTGTGTGTGTGTGTGTGTGTGTGTGTGTGCGCGCCGATGTTTGTGTTGCGTCACAGTCCCCGCTGTTTTTTTTATCTGTTTTTTAAATCTAATTTTACTGCTTGCGTCAGTTACTTGATATGGAATAGAGTTCCATGTAGTCATGGCTCTATGTAGTACTGTGTGCCTCCCATAGTCTGTTCTGGACTTGGGGACTGTGAAGAGACCTCTTGTGGCATGTCTTGTGGGGTATGCATGGGTGTCCGAGCTGTGTGCCAGTAGTTTAGACAGACAGCTCGGTGCATTCAACATGTCAATACCTCTCATAAATAAAAGTAGTGATGAAGTCAATCTCTCCTCCACTTTCAGCCAAGAGAGATTGACATGCATATTATTAATATTAGCTCTCTGTGTACATCCAAGGGCCAGCCGTGCTACCCTGTTATGAGCCAATTGCAATTTTCCTAAGTCTTTTTTAATGGCACCTGACCACACGACTGAACAGTAGTCAAGGTGCGACAAAACTAGGGCCTGTAGGACCTGCCTTGTTGATAATGTTGTTAAGAAGGCAGAGCAACGCTTTATTATAGACAGACTTCTCCCCATCTTAGCCACTACAGCATCAATATGTTTTGACCATGACAGTTTACAATCTAGTGTTACTCCAAGCAGTTTAGTCATCTCAACTTGCTAAATTTTCACATTATTTATCACAAGATTTAGTTGAGGTTTAGGTTTTAGTGAGTGTTTTGTTCCAAATACAGTGCTTTTAGATTTAGAAATATTTAGGGCTAACTTATTCCTTGCCACCCACTCTGAAACTAAACTGCAGCTCTTTGTTGAGTGTTGCAGTCATTTCAGTCGCATACATGTTGCAGTGTCTCTGGCTTTGCTCAAAGTCAGTGGCATGTCATTAGTAAAAATTTAAAAAAGCAAGGGGCCTAAACAGCTACCCTGGGGAATTCCTGATTCTAATTGGATTATATTTGATAAGCTTCCATTAAAGAACACCCTCTGTGTTCTGTTAGACAAGTAACTCTTTATCCACATTATAGCAGGGGGTGTAAAGCCATAACACATACGTTTAAAAAGCTGCACAGGTCTAACAAGACAGCCACCACAATCATTGTATCATCAATTTCTCTCAACCAATCATCAGTCATTTGTGTAAGTGATGTGCTTGTTGAGTGTCCTCCCCTACAAGCATGCTGAAATTCTGTTGTCAATTTGTTTACTGTAAAATAGCATTGTATCTGGTGAAACACAATTTTTTCCAGAAGTTTACTAAGGGTTGGTAACAGGCTGATTGGTCGGCTATTTGAGCCAGTAAAGTGGGCTTTACTATTCTTGGGTAGCGAAATGACTTTAGCTTCCCCCCAGGCCTGAGGGCACACGCTATCAAGTAGGCTTAAATTGAAGATGTGGTAAATAGGAGTGGCAATATCGTCTGCTATTATCCTCAGTAATTTTTCATCACACTCCGCCAACCTTGATGTCCTTGCCGTGTCTGAATCCTGGCTTAGGAAGGCCACCAAAAATTCTGAGATTTCCAAACCCAACTACAACATTTTCCATCAAGATAGAACTGCCAAAGGGGGAGGAGTTGCAGTCTACTCCAGAGGTAGCCTGCAAAGTTCTGTCATACTTTCCAGGTCTGTGCCCAAATAGTTTGAGCTTCTAAATTAAAAAATTAATCTCTCCAGAAATAAGTTTCTCACTGTTGCCGCCTGTTAACCTCTCTGCGCTACGGATCCCTTTAGCGGGATCATTTTCCTTAACAACGCTGAATTGCAGGGCGCAAAATATTACTAAAAATATTTATAATCATGCAATCACAAGTGAAATATACCAAAACACAGTTTAGCTTGTTGTTAATCCACCTATCGTGTCAGATTTGGAAAATATGCTTTGCAGCGAAAGCAATCCAAGCTTTTGTGAGTGTATCAATCAATGCTAGAACAGCTAGCCCCAAATTAGCATGGTCACGAAAGTCAGAAAAGCAATAAAATTAATCGCTTACCTTTGATAATCTTCAGATGTTTGCACTCACAAGACTCCCAGTTACACAATAAATGTTCTTTTTGTTCGATAAATATTACTTTTATAACAAAAAAACGCCATTTGGGTTGTGCGTTATGTTCAGAAAACTAAAGCCTCGTTCCGTTCGACGAAAATTCCAAAAAGTGTCCGTAATGTTCGTAGAAACATGTCAAATGTTTTTTATAATCAATCCTCAGGTTGTTTTTAACAAACATAATCGATAATATTTCAACCGGACCGTAACCTATTCAATAAAAGAGAGAAAGAAAATGGAGAGCTACCCCTCTCTCGCGCAGGAACTAATCAAAGGACACCTGACTAGTTTGGAAAAATCTCGCTCATTTTTCAAAATAAAAGCCTGAAACTATGTCTAAAGCCTGGTCACAGCCTGAGGAAGCCATTGGAAAAGGAATCTGGTTGATACCACTTTAAATGGAAGAAAGACGGGCAAGGAAATACAGATTTTAAAAAATCACTTCCGGGTTAGATTTCCTCAGGTTTTCGCCTGCAGAATCAGTTTTGTTATACTCACAGACAATATTTTGACCGTTTTGGAAACTTTGGAGTGTTTTCTATCCTAGTCTGTAAATTATATGCATATTCTACGATCTGAACCTGAGAAATAGTCTGTTTACCTTGGGAACGTTATTTAAAAAATAAAATAAAATCTGACCCCTAGCGTCAAGAAGTTAAACACTCCCCTCAGCTCCCAGCTGTGCACTGGACACCATATGTGAATTGATTGCCCCCCATCTATCTTCAGAGTTCGTTCTGTTAGGTGACCTAAACTGGGATATGCTTAACACCCCGGCAGTCCTACAATCTAAGCTAGATGCCCTCAATCTCAAACAAATTATCAAGGAACCCACCAGGTACAACCCTAAATCTGTAAACATGGGCACCCTCACAGATATTATCCTAACCAACTTGCCCTCCAAATACACCTCTGCTGTTTTCAATCAGGATCTCAGCGATCACTGCCTCATTGCCTGCATCCGCTATGTGTCCACGGTCAAACGACCACCCATCATCACTGTCAAACGCTCCCTAAAACACTTCTGCAAGCAGGCTTTTCTAATCGACCTGGCCTGGGTATCTTGGAAGGATATTGACCTCCTCCCATCAGTCGAGGATGCCTGGTCGTTCTTTAAAAGTAATTTCCTCACCATCTTAAATAAGCATGCCCCTTTCAAAAAATGTAGAACTAAGAACAGATATAGCCCTTGGTTCACTCCAGACCTGACAGTCCTCGACCAGCACAAAAACATCCTGTGGCGGAATGCACTGGCATCGAATATTTGTGAATAGTTGCGATATGCAACTTTTCAAGGAAGTCAGGAACCAATACACGCAGTCAGTCAGGAAAGCAAAGGCTAGCTTTTTCAAACAGAAATTTGCATCCTGTAGCTCTAACTCCAAAAAGGTTTGGGCCACTGTAAAGACCATGGAGAATAAGAGCACCTCCTCCCAGCTGCCCACTGCACTGAGGCTAGGTAACACTGTCACCACCGATAAATCCACGATAATCGAGAATTTCAATAAGCATTTCTCTACGGCTGGCCATGCTTTCCTCCTGGCTACCCCAACCCCGGCCAACAGCTCCGCTCCCCCCGCAGCTACTTGCCCAAGCCTCCCCAGCTTCTCCTTCACCCAAATTCAGATAGCAGCTGTTCTGAAAGAGCTGTAAAACCTGGACCCGTACAAATCAACTGGGCTAGACAATCTGGACCCTCTCTCTCTTTCTAAAATCATCCGCCACCATTGTTGCAACCCCTATTACCAGTCTGTTCAACCTCTTTTTCGTATCGTCCGAGATCCCTAAGGATTGGAAAGCTGCCGCGGTCATCCCTCTTCAAAGGGGGTGACACTCTAGACCCAAACTGTTATAGACCTATATCCATCCTGCCCTACCTTTCTAAAGTCTTCGAAAGCCAAGTTAATAAACAGATCACTGACCATTTCGAATCCCACCGTACCTTCTCCGCTGTGCAATCCGGTTTTCGAGCTGGTCACGGGTGCACCTCAGCCACGCTTAAGGTACTAAACGATATCATAACCGCCATCAATAAAAGACAGTACTGTGCAGCCATCTTCATCGACCTGGCCAAGGCCTTCGACTCTGTCAATCACCGTATTCTTATCGGCAGACTCAACAGCCTGGGTTTCTCAAATGACTGCCTCGCCTGGTTCACCAACTACTTCTCAAACAGAGTTCAGTGTGTCAAATCTGAGGGCCTGTTGTCCGGACCTCTATAGGGGTACCACAGGGTTCAATTCTCGGGCCGACTCTTTTCTCTGTATATATCAACGATGTCGCTCTTGCTGCGGGTGATTCCCTGATCCACCTCTACGCAGATGACACCATTCTGTATACATTACATTTACATTTACATTTAAGTCATTTAGCAGACGCTCTTATCCAGAGCGACTTACAAATTGGTGCATTCACCTTATGATATCCAGTGGAACAACCACTTTACAATAGTGCATCTAACTCTTTTAAGGGGGGGGGGGGGGTTAGAAGGATTACTTTATCCTATCCTAGGTATTCCTTAAAGAGGTGGGGTTTCAGGTGTCCCTGGCCCTCCCTGGCCCTTCTTTGGACACTGCGTTAACTAACCTCCAAACGAGCTTCAATGCCATACAACATTCCTTTCGTGGCCTCCAACTGCTCTTAAACGCTAGTAAAACCAAATGCATGCTTTTCAACCGCTCGCTGCCTGCACCCGCCACCCGACTAGCATCACTACTCTGGACGGTTCTGACTTACAATATGTGGACAACTACAAATACCTAGGTGTCTGGCTAGACTGTAAACTCTCCTTCCAGACTCATATTAAACATCTCCAATCCAAAATGAAATCTAGAATCGGCTTCCTATTTCGCAACAAAGCCTCCTTCACTCACGCTGCCAAACATACCCTCGTAAAACCGACTATCCTACCGATCCTCGACTTTGGCGACGTCATTTACAAAATAGCTTCCAATACTCTACTCAGCAAACTGGATGCAGTCTATCACAGTGCCATCCGTTCTGTCACCAAAGCCCCTTATACCACCCACCACTGCGACCTGTATGCTCTAGTCGGCTGGCCCTTGCTACATATTCGTCGCCAGACCCACTGGCTCCAGGCCATCTATACGTCTATGCTAGGTAAAGCTCCACCTTATCTCAGCTCACTGGTCACGATAACAACACCCACCCGTAGCACGCGCTCCAGCAGGTACATCTTACTGGTCATCCCCAAAGCCAACACTTCCTTTGGCCGCCTTTCCTTACAGTTCTCTGCTGCCAATGACTGGAACGAAATGCAAAAATCGCTGAAGCTGGAGACTTATATTTCCCTCATTAACTTTAAACATTAGCTATCTGAGCAGCTAACAGATCGCTGCAGCGGTACATAGCCCATCTGTAAATAGCCCACCCAATCTACCTACCTCATCCCCATATTGTTTTTATTTACTTTTCTGCTCTTTTGCACACCAGTATTTCTACTTGCACATCACCATCTGCTCATCTATCACCCCAGTGTTAATTTGCTAAATTGTAATGACTTCGCTACTATGGCCTATTTAATGCCTTACCTCCTCACGCCATTTGCACACACTGTATATAGACTTTCTTTTTTTCCCTCTAATGTGTTATTGACTGTATGCTTGTTTATTCCACGTGTAACTCTGTGTTGTTTGTGTCGCACTGCTTTGCTTTATCTTGGCCAGGTCGCAGTTGTAAATGAGAACTTGTTCTCAACTAGCTTACCTGGTTAAATAAAGGTGAAATACATTTCTTTTTAAAGACCCCGGTGGCTTGTCATTGTTGATAGACAACAACAAAAAAATTCACCCCTTCCACACTGACTTTACGCAATTCAAAAGTACAATTCTTGTCTTTCATAGTTTGGTCCGATATACTTGGATGTGTAGTGTCAGCATTTGTTGCTGGCATGTCATTCCTAAGTTGACTTATCTTGCCAATGAAAAAGTCAATAAAGTAGTTTGCAATATCAGTGGGCTTTGTGATGAATGAGCAATCTGATTCAATGAATGAAGGAGCTTTTTTCCCCAAAATGTCATTTAAGTTGCCCCAAAGCTTTTTACTATCATTCTTTATATAATTTATCTTTGTTTCATAGTGTAGTTTCATTTTCTTTAGTTTAGTCACATGACTTCTTGATTTGCAGTACGTTTGCCAATCAGTTGGGCTGCCAGACTTAATTGCCATACCTTTTGCCTCATCCCTCTCAACCATACAATTTTTCAATTCCTCATCAATCCAAGGGGATTTAACAGTTTTTACAGTCATTTTCTTAATGGGTGCGTGCTTATTAGTAACTGGAATAACTGGTTTCATAAATGCGTCAAGTGCAGCATCTGGTCGCTCCTCATTACAGACCAGCAAATATTCTTTACATCATCAACATATGAATCACTACAAAACTTATTGTATGACCTGTTATACACTGGATATGGCTATTATATTGTGATCACTACATCTTATGGATTTGGATACTGCTTTAAAGCAAATATCTGCAGGGCTAGTAAAAATGTGATCAATACATGTTGATGATTTAATTCCTGTGCTGTTTTTAACTACCCTGGTAGGTTGACTGACAACCTGATCCAGGTTGCAGGCACTGGTTACAGTTTGAAGTATTTTCTTGAGTGGGCAGCTTGATGATAGCCAGTCAATATTTAAATCACCCAGAAAATATACTTCTCTGTTGATATCACATACATTATCAAGCATTTCACACATATTATCCAGATACTGGCTGTTAGCACTTGGTGGTCTATAGCAGCTTCCCACCAGAATAAGCTTTAGGTGAGGCAGATGAACCTGTAGCCATATTACTTCAACAGTATTTAACATTAGATCATCTCTAAGCTTTACAGGAATGTGGTTCTGAATATAGAGTTGAAGTCGGAAATTTACATACACCTAAGCCAAATACATTTAAACTCAGCTTTTTACAATTCCCGACATTTAATCCTAGTAAACATTCCCTGTCTTAGGTCAGTTAGGATCACCACTTTATTTTAAGAATGTGAAATGTCAGAATAATAGTTGAGAGAATTATTTATTTTAGCTTTTATTTATTTCATCACATTCCCAGTGGGTCAGAAGTTTACATACACTCAATTAGTATTTGGTAGCATTGCCTTCAAATTGTTTAACTTGGGTCAAACGTTTCGGGTAGCCTTCCACAAGCTTCCCACAATAAGTTGGGTGAATTTTGGCCCATTCCTCCTGACAGAGCTGGTGTAACTGAGTCAGGTTTGTAGGCCTCCTTGCTCACACACGCTTTTTCAGTTCTGCCCACAAATGTTCTATGGGATTGAGGTCAGGGCTTTGTGATGGCCACTCCAATACCTTGACATTGTTGTCCTTAAGCCATTTTTCCACAACTTTGGAAATATGCTTGGGGTCATTGTCCATTTGGAAGACTCATTTGCGAACAAGCTTTAACTTCCTGACTGATGTCTTGAGATGTTGCTTTAATATATCCACATACATTTTCTTCCTCATGATGTCATCTATTTTGTGAAGTGCACCAGTCCCTCCTGCAGCAAAGCACCCCCACAACATGATGCTGCCACCCCCGTTCTTCATGGTTGGGATGGTGTTCTTCGGCTTGCAAGCCTCCCCCTTTTTCCTCCAAATATAACGAAGGTCATTATGGCCAAACAGTTCTATTTTTCTTTAATCAGAACGGAGGACATTTCTCCAAAAAGTACGATCTTTGTCCCCATGTGCAGTTGCAAACCGTAGTCTGGCTTTTTTATGGCGGTTTTTGAGCAGTGGCTTCTTCCTTGCTTGCGCCTCCTTTCAGGTTATGTCGATATAGGACTCGTTTTACTGTGGATATAGATACTTTTGCACCTGTTTCCTCCAGCATCTTCACAAGGTCCTTTGCTGTTGTTCTTGGGTTGATTTGCACTTTTCGCACCAAAGTACGTTCATCTCTAGGAAACAGAACACGTCTCCTTCCTGAGCGGTATGATGGCTGCGTGGTCCCATGGTGTTTATACTTGCGTACTATTGTTTGTACAGATGAACGTGGTACCTTCAGGCATTTGGAAATTGCTCCCAAGGATGAACCAGACTTGTGGAGGTCTACAATCTTTTTTCTGAGGTCTTGGCTAATTTCTTTTTGATATTCCCATGATGTCAAGCAAAGAGGCACTGAGTTTGAAGGTAGGCCTTGAAATACATCCACAGGTACCCTTCCAATTGACTCAGATTATGTCAATTAGCCTATCAGAAGCTTCTAAAGCCATGACATCATTTTCTGGAATTTTCGAAGCTGTTTAAAGGCACAGTCAACTTAGTGGATGTAAACTTCTGACCCACTGGAATTGTGATACAGTGAATTATAAGTGAAATAATCTGTCTGTAAACAATTGTTGAAAAAATGACTTGTGTTATGCACAAAGTAGATGTCCTAGCCGACTTGCCAAAACTATAGTTTGTTAACAAAGAATTTGTGGAATGGTTGAAAAACGAGTTTTAATGACTCCAACCTAAATGTATGTAAACTTCCGACTTCAACTGTACCTCCCGGCATTTGTGGTAGAACAGTCGGAAGCAGCCTTGTCCTGTACTCGTGCTCCTGGGTAGCACAGGGTTTTTGCATTGGGGACCGAGATGTTTCTCACCATAGAGCTGCCTATGATGACAGCTGGTGATGTTGAATGGGCCGGTCTCTCAGGCAGCCTCATGGTCTGGTGAGGCTGGGAGCTCCGAGGATCTGAACCCGAGGTAGAAGCCACCGGAGAGGGAGACAGAGCCAAGGACAAAGACGCAGGTACATCCGGATCCGATGTTGATTGGGAAGCCACCACGGACGAAGGCGACCGGAACCTCTGGATCCAGGGCGACAAATCTGTTTCTGGTCTGTGTCAGTTTCAGGCTACAAATCTCCATGGAGACCCCCATTGCCAGAGGACGCCTTGTTAGACTTCCGCGGCGAGTGACGTACCTCCTTTTGCTGAGGAGTGGCTTCCGTCTGGACACTCTACCATAAAGGCCTGATTGGTGGAGTGCTACAGAGATGGTTGGCCTTCTGGAAGGTTCTCCCATCTCTACAGAGGATCTCTGGAGCTCTTTCAGGGTGACCATCAGATTTCTTGGTCACCTCCCTGACCAAGGCCCTTCTCCCCTGATTGCTCAGTTTGGCCAGGCGGCCAGTTCTAGGAAGAGTCTTGGTGGTTACAAACTTCTTCTATTTAAAAATGGTGGAGGCCACTGTGTTCTTGGGAACCTTCAATGCTGCATAACTTTTTTGGTACCCATTCCCAGATCTGTGCATCGACAAAATCCTATCTCAGAGCTCTACGGACAATTCCTTCGATCTCATGGCTTGGTTTTTGCCCTGACATTCACTGTCAACTGTGGGACCTTATATAGACAGGTGTGTGCCTTTCTAAATCATGTACAATCAATTGAATTTACCACAGGTGGACTCCAATCAAGCTGTAGAAACATCTCAAGGAGGATCAATGGAAACAGGATACACGTGAGCTTAATTTCAAGTATCATAGCAAAGGGTCTGAATATTTATGTAAATAAGTTATTTCTGTTTTTTATTTTTCATACATTGCAAAAATGTCTAAAAACCTGTTTTCACTTTGTCAATATGAGGTATTGTGTGTAGATTGATGAGGGAAAAAAATATTTATTACATTTTAGAATAAAGCTGTAATGTACCAAAATTTGGAAAAAGGGAAGGGGTTCGAATATTTTCCGAATGCACTGTATTTGGATTTGACATTAAAAAGCCATATAGATGAGCTGGTTAAGAAACAAAGTTGGCTTTTTCTACTGAAACAGATCGTGCCTCTTTCTAAGCAGTAGGAAGCAGATTATTCAGTCAAGCTTTTTATCTGTTCTTGATTATGCTGATATTATTTATCAAAGTGCAGCTGCTATTACTCTTAAACCTTTGGATGCCATCTACCATAGTACCCTTTGTTTTGTTACAGGTGACAGTTTTGATACTCACCACTACATCCTGTATCAAAATTATGGCTGGACTTTTTTTGTTTACAAGGCTCAACTTCATAAACTTCCATCTTATCTAACTTTGCTCTTGAAGTATAGACTCCTGAGTTGCCTAACCCGTTCACAGGATTGATTAACTCTTGAGGTTCTGAGGGTCTCCACTGAGCTAGGTAAATCTGCTTTTAGTTTTAATGCACTGTATTACTGGAACAAACTTCTAAATACATTTAATCTTGATGTTCTGGTGCCGTTTGGGCAATTTAAAGCATTATTGGGGACTTATTTGTGGAGGAATGTAACTGTTTTTCTGATAGATTTGTGATGTTATATTTGTGCTTCCCATGACTGTGTTTTTGTATTTTGATGTGTATATACACTACCGTTCAAAAGTTTGGGGCCACTTAGAAATGTCATTTTTTTCCATGAAAACATACATGAAATGAGTTGCAAAATGAATAGGAAATATAGTCAAGACGTTGACAAGGTTATAAATAATGATTTTTTACTGAAATAATAATTGTGTCCTTCAAACATTGCTTTACGTCGAAGAATCCTCCATTTAATGAAGCTGCCATTTGAGGACTTGTGAGGCGTCTGTTTCTCAAACTAGACCCTCTAATGTACTTGTCCTCTTGCTCAGTTGTGTACCGGGGCCTCCCACTCCTCTTTCTATTCTGGTTAGAGACAGTTTGATCTGTTCTGTGAAGGGAGTAGTACAGTACACAGCGTTGTACGAGATCTTCAGTTTCTTGGCAATTTCTCGCATGGAATAGCCTTCATTTCTCAGAACAAGTATAGATTGACAAGTTTCAGAAGAAAGTTCTTTGTTTCTGGACATTTTGAGCCTGTAATCGAACCCACAAATGCTGATGCTCCAGATACTCAACTAGTCTAAAGGCCAGTTTTATTGCTTCTTTCATAAGCACAACAGTTTTCAGCTGTGCTAACATAATTGCAAACGGGTTTTCTAATGATCAATTAGCCTTTTAAAATGATAAACTTGGATTAGCTAACACAACGTGCCATTGGAACACAGGAGTGATGGTTGCTGATAATGGGCCTCTGTACGCCTATGTAGATATTCCATTAAAAATCAGCAGTTTCCAGCTACAAGAGTCATTTACAAGATTAACAATGTCTACACTGTATTTCTGATCAATTTGATGTTATTTTAATGTACAAAAAAAAGCTTTTCTTTAAAAAACAAGGACATTTCTAAATGACCCCAAACTTTTGAACAGTAGTGTATATACAGTGGGGAGAACAAGTATTTGATACACTGACGATTTTGCAGGTTTTCCTACTTACAAAGCATGTAGAGGTCTGTCATTTTTATCATAGGTACACTTCAACTGTGAGAGACGGAATCTAAAACAAAAATCCAGAAAATCACATTGTATGATTTTTAAGTAATTAATTTGCATTTTATTGCATGACATAAGTATTTGATCACCTACCAACCAGTAAGAATTCCGGCTCTCACAGACCTGTTAGTTTTTCTTTAAGAAGCCCTCCTGTTCTCCACTCATTACCTGTATTAACTGCACCTGTTTGAACTCGTTACCTGTATAAAAGACACCTGTCCACACACTCAATCAAACAGACTCCAACCTCTCCACAATGGCCAAGACAAGAGAGCTGTGTAAGGACATCAGGGATAAATTGTAGACCTGTACAAGGCTGGGATGGGCTACAGGACAATAGGCAAGCAGCTTGGTGAGAAGGCAACAACTGTTGGCACAATTATTAGAAAATGGAAGAAGTTCAAGATGACGGTCAATCACCCTCGGTCTGGGGCTCCATGCAAGATCTCACCTCGTGGGGCATCAATGATCATGAGGAATGTGAGGGATCAGCCCAGAACTACACGGCAGGACCTGGTCAATGACCTGAAGAGAGCTGGGACCACAGTCTCAAAGAAAACCATTAGTAACACACTACGCCGTCATGGATTAAAATCCTGCAGCGCACGCAAGGTCCCCCTCCTCAAGCCAGCGCATGTCCAGGCCCGTCTGAAGTTTGCCAATGACCATCTGGATGATCCAGAGGAGGAATGGGAGAAGGTCATGTGGTCTGATGAGACAAAAATAGAGCTTTTTGGTCTAAACTCCACTCGCCGTGTTTGGAGGAAGAAGAAGGATGAGTACAACCCCATGAACACCATCCCAACCGTGAAGCATGGAGGTGGAAACATCATTCTTTGGGGATGCTTTTCTGCAAAGGGGACAGGACGACTGCACCGTATTGAGGGGAGGATGGATGGGGCCATGTATCGCGAGATCTTGACCAACAACCTCCTTCCCTCAGTAAGAGCATTGAAGATGGGTCGTGGCTGGGTCTTCCAGCATGACAACGACCCGAAACACACAGCCAGGGCAACTAAGGAGTGGCTCCGTAAGAAGCATCTCAAGGTCCTGGAGTGGCCTTGCCAGTCTCCAGACCTGAACCCAATAGAAAATCTTTGGAGGGAGCCGAAAGTCCGTATTGCCCAGCGACAGCCCCGAAACCTGAAGGATCTGGAGAAGGTCTGTATGGAGGAGTGGGCCAAAATCCCTGCTGCAGTGTGTGCAAACCTGGTCAAGAACTACAGGAAACGTATGATCTCTGTAATTGCAAACTAAGGTTTCTGTACCAAATATTAAGTTCTGCTTTTCTGATGTATCAAATACTTATGTCATGCAATAAAATGCAAATAAATTACTTAAAAATCATACAATGTGATTTTCTGGATTTTTGTTTTAGATTCCTTCTCTCACAGTTGAAGTGTACCTATGATAAAAATTACAGACCTCTACATGCTTTGTAAGTAGGAAAACCTGCAAAATCGTCAGTGTATCAAATACTTGTTCTCCCCACTGTATATATATTTTTGTATAATGGGAATATTTATGTTGTATCACACAGAGCATATTTGAAAAAGAGACCTAGGTCTCAACATATCTTCCCTGTTAAAATAAAGGTAAATATATATTTTTGTATGTGTTTATTGTGACAATGTATTTGACCTTTACATCTTCATAAGCTCAACACAATGCACATCACTGTCTCACTGCTTATTGTTGTCTATTCAACATAAAGAGTTTGGCCAGTCACAAAGGCCAACGTAAGTGGGGAAACGTATCCACGCTCTCCTATGTTGTCGGGTGTATACTTGAGGTTTCACTGCAAACACATGGTCACACTAGCAAGTGAGGCACATCGGCCTATATGTGGCTGGGATCCATAGTATGGTAAATGCCGTTACAATGTCCTATCTATGATTATGTCAACTGCTTTATCCCAGCTGTCAGCCATCATAACTTTCTCTATTCATATTGTGCAAACAAAGATCAGTAGCCTTTGTCTGCTAAGTCATGTCAACTCCTGCCTACCCCACCCTTGCTACACAGCTATATGCACAATCAGCATTTCACTCTGCAACATTGTCGAGTTCCAGGTATGGGATGTACAGTGAACAAATGTCTGTGTTCATTTTGTAATAAATGGTTTCTGTTAAACCGTTGAAAAAAGAATGGAACAATGACAGTCTATGTTTGATTCACATGATCTTGCGCTACTACCCTATAACAAGCTGTGCTATTGTGTCTCCATATCCTCCTATAGGCATATGGGAGCTATTGCTGGGTTAGCTGCCTGCCAGCAATGCTATCAAGTGGCCTAAGACTTTAATATATTCCCAACAGAGACTGGTTTCTCTGATGTATACCACAAACATGTATACCACACATAGGGCCCACCACATAAAAACGGGCCCGAAATGTACACCAGAATTAAGTCCCCCACCACCACCAAAATAGTTTATCCATTGCACAGGAAGAAACATTTCTCTACTAGTAAGTCACTGACAAGAAAATGTTAGGATGTTACAGACCTCAAGCTAAGAGAAGCCTCCTATGATATAGATCATTGGCCCTCAATGTTCTCACAACTCCTTCTAATGATTCTGAACAGCTTGAACAAGTAGTCTCTGTTCTCTCATAACATGATGATAACTCAAATGTTATTTTCCATATAAGGTCTATAAACTTTTGGCAAATGGAAAGAGCACAGTCTATGGCCTTTGATGTGCTTGTTCCAGTGATCTAACCCAAACCATCGTCCAAACCTGTCACGTTAATTGGTAGTACGAAAGCAAAGTTAGACTCTGAATTTGTTTGGCAAGCGTTTGTGGAAAGATCATCAGTGTTTTATATTGCAATGGCATAGACATTGAGAATAGATAGACAAATGTCATTGAACTTTTCTCACAGGCCTATAATGGGAGATCTAAGCCCATGGTCCATTGATAAAAGACAATGTTTGGCACTTATGCCAAACATTGTCTTTTATCAATGGAAAACAGCAGCGCTATGGCACTTACATTATCCAAGCTGAGGATGTGAGCAAAGTCAGTTATTTGGTTTCTACAGGCTACTCTGGTTCAGTGGGCCAGTCCGACAGCAGAATCTAGGTGGCCCATTAACCCACTCTTTCAGCTCACCCATATTAGTTTAGGCTTACTGAGCATGAGTCAGCAAGTCCTCGTTAACAGCTTATTCTCCTTGAAGAGAGTTGAAGCATTGGTACCGGGTCGAAATATCACATAATTTTCACATGTACATAAGCTTTTCAAATCACATTAGCAACGGGAATGTCACGAGCTGAGAGAGGGTTCGGGTGACATTCTTGCTTCGCAGCTCAAATGTACCATATATGTTAGCTATTAAAAATATTGCCTAGTCAGACCATTATTATGGTTCCAGCTGGCTGATAGGCATTATTGGGTAGGTAATGTTAAGCGTAGCAGAGAATCTTTGACCAACCTTTCATTGGCAAGATATTTCCTTAATTCAACACATATCTTCTAAACTTCTAGTTGCAGGGGTTCTTAATTAAATAAAAAATTGCTCCATGAAGTAATCCAGAATGAGAGGCAAAGCGAGAGGGATAACTCGGTCTACTCCAGCAGGTGTGGTTTTAAAAAAAAAGGTTTTGTTTGGAAGTCAATGAAAGGGTTGAATTTGGTCAACAAACATGTTTATGGCTTATTTGTTAGGTGAGGTTCATTTGATAGAATATATTGTAATGCTAAGGTTGTTAGGAGTGTTCTGATTTAAGTAGGACACGTGGCATTCTGGAAACTTTGCGAAAAAACACTTTATATCGGAGTTGTCTCTGTTAGTGCTAATCGGGACGTACTGACCATAAACCCCAGCCCTTACCTAACCAATTTAATATGTTGACTTCAAAGAAGGGGGGGCATCCCAAAGATCCCAGATAGCAAGGACCGTTGTGGTTGTTCATACACGTATCTGCCCTCTCATTGGCTAGAATGGTTCCCCTGACCTGGCCTCCTCCTGGCTGCCTTCCATTTTTGAATATATTTATTTTGATTGTTAGAGCAAAATCTTCTCTCATTGGGCAGATTTGATTATGCTGAGCCAGGTAGCACTGGTCTATGGCTGTGACATGAACGGGGAAAAGCGGTTAGGGAGGAGCGCCCTTCTCAAATCGAACAGTAATCTGCTCCGCTCAGTCATGTTGTCAACAAGGCAGCATGCTGCATCATCCAGAAACATACAACATCTCTTTTCCATAAAATATATGTTTAACTTTTCTTACTAGTTTTCATTGGGAAGGCAGATAAGGCATTTCTATCAAACACAATCACTTTTGCATGTGACAACAGAAACCAACTCATTACTCCACGTGTTTAAGTACGTCACTTTTGTTTTGAGCCGTGGCCTTTGAACGGGGCACCTGGCTCACGCCGGTGGGTAGCCCGGTTCCAAAACGAATGCAATCAACTTCCACCTGGTGAAAAACCCGGGTCGTGTGCCAGATCAATCGAATCCCCTCAATTTTTGAGACAGGTGGGTGTCCTCCCCAAAGTGCTGCATGTTATGATGACACTCACCTGTCTAGATCAATGATAAGATTTGAAATACACAAGGCATTCATATTATACAGAGCTAGGTAGCAAGCTAAACAAAATGTCTGCGTCCTCCTCACATATTAAATTAGCTAGCTAGTTAGCTGAATGCTAACATCAGCCAAAGTTATCTGAACCATAACGTTAGCTAGATTGCTTTTCAGCCTACCTTGGAACAAACCATATCATGCAAATCATTCGCTCAATGAAAAAAAGCAAATTGCGACTGAAAAAGTAGTTAATTCATTGGGCAGTTGATGCTTGCATTCCTGCTCGCTTTTGCATTGAAATAAATTCCATTGTTCTGAGATTCCCTTAAAGCTAAAGCGTCAATTTCAGAGTAACCGGCTTCTACTGCAATTTCAGATAAAAACTCAATAAAACAAGTCTCTAATATAAGGAAAATGTCTCTACATTTCAGCTGTTTCAAAAACATTGCTCTGCAATTACGATTTTTACTATAGGACGGTTGGGCTCAACAAGAACATTCTGTTTACACTGCCCTGCTTGGGGGATAAATGTCGGGCGAGGGACGTGCAGGACCTCCGGAGGTGGCGGTCGAGACGTGGCAAGTTCGCAAGTTTACACTTCAGTAAAAGGATATATATTCTCTGGATTTTTTCCCGATACCTCTCAAGAATTTCCTTCAACTCTCGTCAATGTAAAAAGGACCAAAGACTGAGCTGATCTCATAAAGCCTGCACTTAGACAGGCAATGCAATTCTGATATTTTTTCCACTAATTGATCTTTTGACCAATCACATCAGAACTTTTCACATCAGATCTTTTTCAGAGCTGATAAGATTGGTCAAAAGACCAATTAGTGAAAGAATATCAGAATTGGGCTGCATGTCTAAATGCAACCATATATAATTATTCTTGCTATTTAAGGTAGCCTACTGATTGGCACACTGATTACAGCTGAGGAAATATCAGTGAATGGGTATGAAAGTTGCTCACTAGCTCAGTTCCCATCCAATTTGCGACAGATTTTCATGCAAATATAATAGATCTACATTTTTTTTAAATTGCATTTCCCAACCAAAGGTGTGTTTCCATCAGATTGGGTGGGTTCGACATTGCAGCCGACTTAAAAGGCGAACTGATCTACAAATCACCTTGCATCATAAATAACTACTCAATATTATTTGTAGATCAGTCAGTCTGTCACAATTTACCCATGATACATCACGGTTTTGATGCTCTCGAACACTGACTTTGTTGTGCGTGATGATGTAGTGGACATAAAAAAATACTTTTGCACTTAAGGATGCACTCAAACTTTTGTATAATTTCAGCCAGTAGTTTTTAAAGTGATGCTCACTGTTTTTTGTGTATTACGTTATCCAATTGTGTACTTTGCCATCCATTTCGTGTGAATTTTGCAATTCGTACGATATCATACATTTTTTGCCATTTGTGTGATATGATGACTATAAGGTTAAAGTGCCGCTGGATATGGTATTGGAGTGCCATTAGGAGGCACTCTTTCCTCTGGTCTAAAAAAAATATCCCAATGTCCCAGGGCAGTGATTGGGTACATTGCCTTGTGTAGGGGGCCGTCTTTCAGATGGGGAGTTAAACAGATGTCTTGACTCTCTGTGGTCACAAAATGTATTGTAAGAGTAGGGGTGTAGGGGTTAACCCCGGTGCATTGACTAAATTCCCAATCTGACACTCATACCATCATAGCCACTTAATCTCCCCAGCTTCCAATTGGCTCATTCCTCCTTTCCCCTGTAATTGTTCCCCAGGTCGTTGCTGTAAATGAGAATGTGTTCTCAGTCAACTTATCTGGTAAAGTAAGGGTAAATTAAAAATGACATCAAGCTTGTGACTCTATAAACTTGTTGGATGCAATTGCTGTTTTGGTTGTGTTTCAGATTATTTTGTGCCCAATTGAAATGAATGATAAGTAATGTATTGTGTCATTTTGGATTAACTTTTATTGTAAATAAGAATATAATATATTTCTAAACAGTTCTACATTAATGTGGATGCTACCATGAATACGGATAGTCCTGAACGAATCGTGAATAAGGATGAGCGAGAAAGTTACAGACGCACAAATATCATACCCCCAAGACATTCTAACCTCTCACCATTACAATAACAGGGGAGGTTAGCATACCCCCAAGACATGCTAACCTCTCACCATTACAATAACAGGGGAGGTTAGCATTTTATATCATACCCCCAAGACGTGCTAACCTCTCACCATTACAATAACAGGGGAGGTTAGCATTTTATATCATACCCCCGAGACATTCTAACCTCTCACCATTACAATAACAGGGGAGGTTAGCATTTTATATCATACCCCCGAGACATTCTAACCTCTCACCATTACAATAACAGGGGGGGTTAGCATTTTATATCATAACCCCCGAGACATGCTAACCTCTCACCATTACAATAACAGGGGAGGTTAGCATTTTATATCATACCCCCAAGACATGCTAACCTCTCACCATTACAATAACAGGGGAGGTATGATATTTGTGCGTCTGTAATGTTTTCACTCATAATTATTCACAATTCATTCAGGATTATCCATAATCATTGTAGCACAGAAGTCTTTAAAAACATTTTATTCTTATTTACAATAAAAGTGACTCCAAAATGTGTGTATCCCGGAGTGCATATTTAAGTTTTAATTTCCCCGAATAAAAAACATGAGCTTAATTCCACTCTACCAATAGTTTTGTCACAAAAACTGTTGGTAGAGTAGTTTACATGCTAGCAAACGACAGCCGCTAGTGAGCGGTATTTACCTATCTTTTGACGATTTCACTATCGTCTGGAAGTAATATGCCCAGCCGGTAATTAATTTGTGTTCCCTGCCGACCAGCTCGTACATAAAACATCCCACATTCGGGCTGCAAAGGCATCGGTTTCCTCCTTAACTTGATTTAATGGGGGGCTGAAAAATACCAATTTTTTAATTTTTTTTAATATGCATACTCTCTTAATAAAACAAGATGTTTCACCACCATGCTAGAGTGGTGAAAGAGAATGCTGCTAGAGAATGCTGCTTCCATTATTTGCTTCCGGAATTCAACCAATCAGGGTTTTTTATACCTGGTCTGATTGTTTCAAAATAAAAGTTGCGCTTACTGAACAAGTAATTTTTCATGACGTATTGGATTGTTGGCATGAACTCGTTTACAGAACATTAATCACAGTTTGAATGCGATAGATAAAGCATTTATGAAGTTAAAACACAATTTAGAATACAATACATGTATTTTTCACCCCAGATACAATATGCAAATAATGTAATGATTGTTTTGTTTACAGATTTCTTAAATTGCATGTTCATAAACTTGTGCAATCTGAAAAGTTTAATTAATAGTCAATAAATAATGAATACCAATAAAAGCATTGGCTCATTAACATCTGCCATAGTCTTGAAATGGGCCCAATCTCAGTGCTTTGACTTTGAGATGTGTTGTTTTAGTTGTGCTTTCACTAACTCTCCTCTCTGTTCTATCCCACTACCCAGGCGCACAGAGCATCTGACTGGCATTGCTTTCTGCCTGGATTCAGCCCACTGTCTCCAGTTATTGATTCAGTGGAACATGTGACCTGTCTTCTCTTCTGTAAATGTCTCACCTTCTTATCCATAATATTGAACTACCACAAGTTACACCTGACGCCAACGGAGATGGTGGCCTCGCGACTAGCTCTTATGAAACTTTGCGGTATTTCGTTTTTTTATGTATTATTTTTTACATTATTAGCTCATGAAATGTTTTGTGTCGTTACATACAGCCGGTAAAAAATATTGTATATCAGAGCGGCGGTAACTTATCAGAACTACCAGCATTACGACCAGGAGTACGACTTCCCATGAAGCAGATCCTTTGTTCGCTCTCCTCAGGGCTATTGAACTGATTCCAGAGGCCGACCCAAAACATTGCCAGTGGAGGACAGGCACTCGGAGCGGCTTGCTGGTTCGACTTAGGAGGCGTGCACACTACCCAACGCTTCCGAGTATATTACTTGCTCAGTCTTTGGATAACAAAGTTGATGAGCTCAGGGCAAGGATTTATTTCCAGAGAGACATCAGGGCCTGTAACATACTTTGTTTCACCGAAACGTGACTCTATCTGTATATTCTGTCAAAATCGGTCCAGCCAGAGGGATTCTCAGTTCATCGCGCAGACAGGAATAAATATCTCACCTGGAAGCAGAAGGGCAGAGGTGTGTGTTTCATGATTTACGACTCATGGTGTAATTGTAGTAACATACAGGAACTCAAGTCTTTCTTTTCATTCAACCTAGAATACCTCACAATCACAATATTATCTCCCAAGAGAATTCTCCTCGGTCATAGCCACGGCCGTTTATATCCCCCCTCAAGCCTATACCACGACGGCTCTTTAAGAACTCGACTGGACTTTATGCAAACTGGAAACCACATATCCTGATGCTGCATTTATTGTAGCTGGGGATTTTAACAAAGCAAATTTGAGAACTAGGCTGCCGAAGTTCTATCAAATCAAATCAAATCAAACTTTATTTGTCACATCCGCCGAATACAACAAGTGTAGATCTTACCATGAACTTCTTACTTACAAGCCCTTAACCAACAGTGCAGTTCAAGAAGACTTAAGAAAATATTTACCAAATAACTAAAGTTTAAAATAAAAAAGGTTATTCATCATTCATAATTAATTAATCATTAACGTTTGCTTCATTCATGTGACCCACCAATACTGGGTCATGCATGTGACAGACCAATACCTCACGAGGCTTCTTCTCTCAAAACTGAGATCTTGAAACTGAGATATCTTTCATTCTCAAAACAAGGCTCTGGGCGTACTGCCAAATTGCAGATACTGATAGTGAGGATTCGTTAAATCAGTCACTTGCATGAACACAGAAATTGGTTATTAGAAAAGCACAAACATAGAACACAGAAATTGGTTATTAGAAAAGCACAAACACAATAATGTCCATCACATTCCCTCCTCTTATCACTCAATCTGTGATAATCATAATTACATTTATTGCAAGCATTTAGATGTTAGATTCTATATCAAAATACGTCATTATAATAAATCATAATAAAGGTCATACTTCTATTAACGGGAGTGAATCTGATTTCATTCATAATCGGCATAATAAAGCTAAAATCTACAATCAAAGTAGTAAGTAATAACTAAACAAAATCAACACTTAAAACCACAGACACTTTCAAACCCTTCATTCTGGGTTGTACAAGCATTCTGGGTTGTACTTGTAAAACCATTGCAGTAGAATGTTTTAACTTAAGACCTTCAATTCATACAGTTATACATATGCTTCATTACACAATTTCATTTATGGTTTCTGGTAATGACATTTCAGATGGAGCTTTTGCTGCGAGTGGCATGTTAATGACAGATCGGCATCTCAATGCATTCTTAGTCTAAATTACTATAAATGTTGCAGTGTACCGATGTCCATAATCAACCTGATACTCCAAATAAACAATTTTGGATAATCCTAAATTAATTACAGGCACGGTTTACCACCCCCCTCTCTCCCAGCACTCATTCTTCTGGCGTTTCAGTTTGTCCTCCCAATGGCACATGTTCAAAGTGGATGGCCCTTGATAATGTCTCTCACGTGCAACTGTCCTTTACAGTCCATTATGTCTTTCTCCAATGTCCTACCAGTACACCAGCAGCAGGAGAGACGTTTGGACGGGATCTCTCTCCATGCTCACTCCACGTGGACTCATGTCGCACTCCTGAGAGAAAAGAAAAGGCATGAGAGAAAAAGGCAGTTGATAGCTTCGACTGGATGCTCTGTACAGATTGCTGGCTCAGACTCAGGTTTCAGGTGGGTTTCAGGTGGTGAAGGACCATAGTAAACGCCATTGTCGCCATTACTTCAGCTCGTTGGGGGGGGGGGGGGGGGGGGTTGAGGTTCACACTGTTCTTGGTCAAATTATCCCTTCCATACAAATTATTCACTGTATGACAAATTAATACTACTACCAATATTATTAATACAGATTTCTAAAACAAATTTCAAAAAGAATAACAACACACAGTTGAAACTATTTTTTTTCTTCTCCAAATTGACTTATACTCCCCTATCATCTTGACGATCTCACTGCAGAGTTACAGGTCAGGGATTTAGAGGGCTAATCTTTAGGGAGAAATCCCAACCATCCAGCAGACCCAATCTGATGAGATTTGTTATTGAAGCAAGACAAAAACAAAGAAAAGAAAACAACCACAGGAATACAACTCTATCACTCGAGGTGGGGATAACTTCAATTCATTTGGAGTAACTGTCAACCATTACCAACATCAATTTATTCCTTTTATAGTCAGGCATGTGAACAAAATCTATTTGCACATTTGGGATCATTGCTGGAGGAAACCTGGCACCATCCCTACGGTGAAGCATGGTGGTGGCAGCATCATGCTGTGCGGATGTTTTTCAGCGGCAGGGACTGGGAGACTAGTCAGGATCGAGAGAAAGATGAACGGAGCAAAGTATAGAGAGATCCTTGATGAAAACCAGCTCAAGAGCGATCAGGACCTCAGACTGAGGTGAAGGTTCACCTTCCAACAGGACAACCCTAAGCACACAGCCAAGACAATGCAAGAGTGGCTTCAGGACAAATCTCTGAATGTCCTTGAGTGGTCCAGCCAGAGTCCTGACACTCTCACACACACATAACCACCATACACTGCTGCTACTATTTATATTTATCCTGCTGCTCAGCCACATTACACCTGATTGTATGCATATACAGTTGAAGTTGGAAGTTTACATACACCTTAGCCAAATACATTTAAACTCCGTTATTCACAATTCCTGACATTTAATCCTAGTAAAAATTCCCTGTCTTAGGTCAGTTAGGATCACCACTTTATTTTAAGAATGTTGTGTCAGAATAATAGTAGAGAGAATGATTTATTTAACCTTTTATTTCTTTCATCACATTCCCAGTGGGTCAGAAGTTTACATACACTCAATTAGTATTTGGTAGTCTTGCATTTAAATTGTTTAACTTGGGTCAAACGTTTCGGGTAGCCTTCCACAAGCTTCCCACAATAAGTTGGGTGAATTTTGGCCCATTCCTCCTGACAGAGCTGGTGTAACTGAGTCAGGTTTGTAGGCCTCCTTGCTCTCAAACTCTTTTTCAGTTCTGCCAACAAATGTTCTATGGGATTGAGGTCAGGGCTTTGTGATGGCCACTCCAATACCTTGAATTTGTTGTCCTTAAGCCATTTTGCCACAACTTTGGAAGTATGCTTGGGGTCATTGTCCATTTGGAAGACCCATTTGCGACCAAGCTTGAACTTCCTGACTGATGTCTTGAGATGTTGCTTCAATATATCCACACAATATTCCTGCCTCATGATGCCATCTATTTTGTGAAGTGCACCAGTCCCTCCTGCAGCAAAGCACCCCCACAACATGATGCTGCCACCCTCGTGCTTCACGGTTGGGATGGTGTTCTTCGGCTTGCAAGCCTCAATCTTTTTCCACCAAACATAACGATGGTCATTATGGCCAAACAGTTCTGTTCTTGTTTCATCAGACCAGAGGACATTTCTCCAAAAAGTATGATCTTTGTCCCCATGTGCAGTTACAAAAGAAGCAGTGGCTTCTTCCTTGCTGAGTGACCTTTCAGGTTAAGTTGATATAGGACTCGTTTTACTGTGGATATAGATACTTTTGTACCCGTTTCCTCAGAACACGTCTCCTTCCTGAGCGATATGACGGCTGCGTGGTCCCATGGTGTTTATACTTGCATACTATTGTTTGAACAGATGAACGTGGTACCTTCAGGGGTTTGGAAATTGCTCCAAAGGATGAACCGGACTTGTGGAGGTCTACCATTTTTTTCTGAGGTCTTGGCCGATTTCTTTTGATTTTCCCATGATGTCAAGCAAAGAGGCACTGAGTTTGAAGGTAGGCCTTGAAATACATCCACAGGTACACCTCCAATTGACTCAAATTATGTCAATTAGCCTATCAGAAGCTTCTAAAGCTATGACGTAATTTTCTGTAATTTTCCAAGCTGTTTAAAAGCACAGTCAATTTAGTGTATGTGAATTTCTGACCCACTGGAATTTTGATATAGTGAATTATAAGTGAAATAATCTGTCTGTAAACAATTGTTGGAAAAATTACTTGTGTCATGCACATAGTAGATGTCCTAACCTACTTGCCAAAACTATAGTTTGTTAACAAGAAATGTGTGGAGTGGTTGAAAAACGAGTTTTAATGACTGCAGCTTAAGTGTATGTAATCTTCCGACTTCAACTGTACCTCATCTATCACCGGTTTTACTACTATCGTTATTGATATTGTTCTTGTACATGATGTATATTATTTTGTTCTTAACTGGCATATACACTCTTTATCTTCTGTTTTTTTTATATTGATACTTTTATATTGACACTTATATTGACTTATATTATATTGATACTACTTCCGGCGCCGACAGAGATGGCCGCCTCGCTTCGCGTTCCTAGGAAACTATGCAGTATTTAGTTTTTTTACGTGTTATTTCTTACATTGGTACCCCAGGTAATCTTAGGTTTCATTACATACAGTCGGGAGGAACTACTGAATATGAGAGCAACGTCAACGTCAACGTCAACCATCATTACGACCAGGAATATGACTCTCCCGAAGCGGATCCTGTGTTTTGCCTTCCACCCAGGACAATGGATCGGATCCCAGCCGGCGACCCTAAACAAAGACGCCGTAAAAGGGGCAAACGAAGCGGTCTTCTGGTCAGGCTCCGGAGACGGGCACATCGCGCACCACTCCCTAGCATACTACTCACCAATGTGCAGTCTCTTGACAACAAGGTTGATGAAATCCGAGCAAGGGTAGCATTCCAGAGAGACATCAGAGACTGTAACGTTCTTTGCTTCACGGAAACATGGCTCACTCGAGAGACGCTAACGGAGTCGGTGCAGCCAGCTGGTTTCTTCACGCATCGCGCCGACAGAAACAAGAATCTTTCTGGTAAGAAGAGGGGCGGGGGGGGTATGCCTTATGATTAAAGATACGTGGTGTGATCATAAAAACATACAGGAACTCAAGTCCTTCTGTTCACCTGACTTAGAATTCCTCACAATCAAATGTCGACCGCATTATCTACCAAGGGAATTCTCTTTGATTATAATCACAGCCGTATATATTCCCCCCCAAGCAGACACATCGATGTCCCTGAACGAACTTTATTTGACTCTGGAAACTGGAAACCACATATCCTGAGGCTGCATTCATTGTAGCTGGGGATTTTAACGAGGCTAATCTGAAAACAAGACTCCCTAAATTCTATCAGCATATCGATTGTGCTACCAGGGCTGGTAAAACCCTGGATCATTGTTATTCTAAGTTCCGCGACGCATATAAGGCCCTCCCCCGCCCTCCTTTCAGAAAAGCTGACCACGACTCCATTTTGTTGCTTCCAGCCTACAGACAGAAACTAAAACAAGAAGCTCCCGCGCTCAGGTCTGTTCAACGCTGGTCCGACCAATCTGATTCCACGCTTCAAGACTGCTTCGATCACGTGGATTGGGATATGTTCCGCATTGCGTTCAACAACAACATTGACGAATACGCTGATTCGGTGAGCGAGTTCATTAGAAAGTGCATCAGCGACGTTATACCCACAGCAACGATTAAAACATTCCCAAACCAGAAACCATGGATTGATGGCAGCATTCGCTCGAAACTGAAAGCGCGAACCACTGCTTTTAACCAGGGCAAGGTGACCGGAAACATGACCGAATACAAACAGTGTAGCTATTCCCTCTGCAAGGCAATCAAACAGGCTAAGTGTCAGTATAGAGACAAAGTAGAGTCGCAATTCAACGGCTCAGACACAAGAAGTATGTGGCAGGGTCTACAGTCAATCACGGATTACAAAAAGAAAACCAGCCCCGTCGCGGACCAGGATGTCTTGCTCCCAGACAGACTAAAAAACTTTTTTGCTCGCTTTGAGGACAATACAGTGCCACTGACACGGCCCGCTACCAAAACCTGCTGGCTCTCCTTCACTGCAGCCGAGGTGAGTAAAACATTTAAACGTGTTAACCCTCGCAAGGCTGCAGGCCCAGACGGCATTCCCAGCCGCGTCCTCAGAGCATGCGCAGACCAGCTGGCTGGTGTGTTTACGGACATATTCAATCAATCCTTATCCCAGTCTGCTGTTCCCACATGCTTCAAGAGGGCCACCATTGTTCCTGTTCCCAAGAAAGCTAAGGTAACTGAGCTAAACGACTACCGCCCCGTAGCACTCACTTCCGTCATCATGAAGTGCTTTGAGAGACTAGTCAAGGACCATATCACCTCCACCCTACCTGACACCCTAGACCCACTCCAATTTGCTTACCGCCCCAATAGGTCCACAGACGACGCAATCGCAACCACACTGCACACTGCCCTAACCCATCTGGACAAGAGGAATACCTATGTGAGAATGCTGTTCATCGACTACAGCTCAGCATTTAACACCATAGTACCCTCCAAACTCGTCATCAAGCTCGAGACCCTAGGTCTCGATCCCGCCCTGTGCAACTGGGTACTGTACTTCCTGACGGGCCGCCCCCAGGTGGTGAGGGTAGGTAACAACATCTCCACCCCGCTGATCCTCAACACTGGGGCCCCACAAGGGTGCGTTCTGAACCCTCTCCTGTACTCCCTGTTCACCCACGACTGCGTGGCCATGCACGCCTCCAACTCAATCATCAAGTTTGCGGACGACACTACAGTGGTAGGCTTGATTACCAACAACAACGAGACGGCCCTCAGGGAGGAGGTGAGGGCCCTCGGAGTGTGGTGTCAGGAAAATAACCTCACACTCAACGTCAACAAAACAAAGAGGATGATTGTGGACTTCAGGAAACAGCAGAGTGAGTACCCCCCTATCCACATCGACGGGACAGTAGTGGAGAGGGTAGTAAGTTTTAAGTTCCTCGGCGTACACATCACGGACAAACTGAATTGGTCCACCCACACAGACAGCGCTGTGAAGAAGGCGCAGCAGCGCCTCTTCAACCTCAGGAGGCTAAAGAAATTCGGCTTGTCACCAAAAGCACTCACAAACTTCTACAGATGCACAATCGAGAGCATCCTGTCGGGCTGTATCAACGCCTGGTACGGCAACTGCTCCGCCCACAACCGTAAGGCTCTCCAGAGGGTAGTGAGGTCTGCACAATGCATCGCCGGGGGCAAACTACCTGCCCTCCAGGACAACTACACCACCCGATGTCACAGGAAGGCCATAAAGATCATCAAGGACAACAACCACCCGAGCCACTGCCTGTTCACCCCACTATTACCCAGAAGGCGAGGTCAGTACAGGTGCATCAAAGCAGGGACCGAGAGACTGAAAAACAGCTTCTATCTCAAGGCCATCAGACTGTTAAACAGCCACCACTAACATTGAGTGGCTGCTGCCAACATACTGACTCAACTCCAGCCACTTTAATAATGGAAATTGATGGAAAAATGTATCACTAGCCACTTTAAACAATGCCACTTAATATAATGTTTACATACCCTACATTACTCATCTCATATGTATATGTATATACTGTACTCTATATCATCTACTGCATCTTGCCATCTGTATGTAATACATATATCACTAGCCACTTTAAACTATGCCACTTTATGTTTATATACCCTACATTACTTATCTCATATGTATATACTGTACTCTATACCATCTACTGCATCTTGCCTATGCCGTTCTGTACCATCACTCATTCATATATCTTTATGTACATATTCTTTATCCCTTTACACTTGTGTGTATAAGGTAGTAGTTGTGGAATTGTTAGGTTAGATTACTCGTTGGTTATTACTGCATTGTCGGAACTAGAAGCACAAGCATTTCGCTACACTCGCATTAACATCTGCTAACCATGTGTATGTGACAAATAAAATTTGATTTGATTTGATTTCCTCTGTTGAGTAAGAACTTGCAAGGAAACATTTAACTGTACTGTTTACACCTGTATCCTGTGCACATGACAAATCAACTTTGATTTGATTTTGTTTTATTTTATATATAGTGTGTTTACCAGTGACAATGTGAGGGATATAGGCCAAAGTCTAGATATTTTTACCTGGAGATTTTCCTTATTGTAGTCCACTAGTTTCACCATTTGTTTATTACACTACCATAATCACTCAGTTTAGCACATGCTAACGATGCCCGAATGGGCTCTCAAGCCATTGTGAAAAAAACTTTCCAGGAGATTTTCTCGTACTTGTCTAGAAGGTGGAATAACAGGTTTATCACATTTCCCATATTTCCCTCAACTGCATTGTAGTATATACCATTTTGAAGCTATGTATCTGTACGTTTATAACTGGTATATAACTAAAATGGAAAATGTAGTCACATATGCGTTTGTAGATAGACTGAGGTGAATAAAGATTACAGAAGCAAAGCTGATAATGGCTAGGGTAATTTTTGCTTGTTGTTTCTGTTTTTCTCCAAATAGCATAGAAATGTATGGAGTCAAATCCTAATCAAAAGTATAACGGGCGCAAGCATCATTGCGTGAGCAAACACGAGTCGAGACAGAAGAGATGTGGTTGAATTAACAGATGACGTGTCCCGCGAGCGCAGGCCAGTGTGGTGCGCGCAAATTACATTTAAAAGCTTGCGAGTGTGACTTTGAGCAGGAAGAATTGAATTGACACACACAGTAAATTAATTTGAGAGCAGAGATTTTTGTTCCCCTGAAGAAATACTTATCAAGACAAAAATTACTACACTCACAAATACGCCGCCTATTTGGATGTCTCCTTTCCCTCTCACACCAATTTTCCAGTTTGCTCTTCAAAATCCATCTTGCAACTGCTCACTAGTATAATATAACAGGGGAAAATTCTAGCCAATCACCATTGCCAGTAGCAGTCTACTGAAATGCAATTGGTCAGGTTTTTGGACCAATCAAGGCTTGACCGCTTTCTAACAGTATTTGACCACTGAAGATGAAAGAGGATGGTGAAAAGTTAATGATGGCTGACAATAAAGAGGTAAGTTTGATAGTTTTTCAGTCGAGAAGCTAACCAACCCACTAACCCACTGAGAAGCTAACCAACCCACCAACTCACTAACCGACTAGGATTTCAATATTGAAATTGAGGTAGGTAGTTATTCAGTCTTCTGTTATTAAAGCAGGCTATTGATTAGGCAAGTTAGGTTAACATTAGCCCTCGAACATGACTCAGTTCTATCACATTACACATAAGAGTCATTGGATGAAGGCATCTTCTGTACGGGGGAGTTTTGTTAAGAGCCCCGACGCTCAGTCTGGATGGTTTTGGAAGCATAAGGTCCTTATCTTTCAAATCAGTGAAAAATATATATTTTTTAAACACAAGGTATACACACCTTCATAGGGTTTAGAAATGGATCTTGGCCTGGAGTAGTTTTGTATCACCGGTGTTCTTCATGCTAGCTTTTATTTAACCTTTATTTAACTAGGCAAGTCAGTTAAGAATAAATTCTTATTTACAATGACGGCCTACACCAGCCAAACCCTAACCCGGACGACGCTAACCTTATTACACTTCTTCAAAACCTAACTTTTCTGATTAAACACACCTAAATTCGGTAATCCTCCTCGCTATTGTTCTGTCTTCGTCTTAATACTTAATTAGACGGACTGAATTAAATCATAAATTAATTAAATAAAACTCATACATTTTTTTTTACATTTTACATTTTAGTCATTTAGCAGACGCTCTTATCCAGAGCGACTTACAGTAGAGTGCATACATTTTATTACATTATTTATTTATTTTTTTTTTTAATTTTTTTTTTTACATACTGAGACAAGGATATCCCTACCGGCCAAACCCTCCCTAACCCGGACGACGCTATGCCAATTGTGCGTCGACCCACGGATCTCCCGGTTGCGGCCAGCTGCGACAGAGCCTGGGCGCGAACCCAGCCCAGCCTGGGCGCGAACCCAGAGACTCTGGTAGCGCAGCTAGCACTGCGATGTAGTGCCCTAGACCACTGCGCCACCCGGGAGAACCCACATGACTGCAAGAATGTCCATTTTACTACCTGGCACACAATGTGAATCTTTTCCGTAATCCCCCCTCTTTTCCGTAATCTCCCCCTCAGAGTCAGCTGGCTCAAAAGAAAGCATCAAGCCTTGCCAATAACTGCACACACAGAACTAACATCAACAACATGCATGATCGTCTTTCATGGTTGAGGGTTGAGGAGATATTGACTACTTCTCTTCGAGTCCTTTAAGAAACATTTGTGTGTTGAAAATTCCTAACCACTTGTATAATTAATTTGTATACACTTCAAACAGACATACACTACATGACCAAAGAATGTGAACACCTGCTCGTCGAACATCTAATTTCAAAATCATGGGCATTAATATGGAGTTGGTCCCCCCTTTGCTGCTATAACAGCCTCCACTCTTCTGGGAAGGATTTCCACTAGATGTTGGAACATTGCTGCAGGGACCTGGCTCGCAGTCGGCTTTCCAATTCATCCCAAAGGTGTTCGATGGGGTTGAGGTCAGGGCTCGGTGTAGACCAGTCAAATTCTTCCACACCGATCTCGACAAACCATATCTGTATGGACTTCACTTTGTGCACGGGGGCATTGTCATGCTGAAACAGGAAAAGGCTTTCCCCAAACTGTTGCCACAAAGTTGGAAGCACAGAATCGTCTAGAATGTAATTGTATGCTTTAGCATTAAGATTTCCCTTCACTGGAACTAAGGGACCTAGCCCAAACCATGAAAAACAGCCCCAGACCATTATTCATCCTCCACCAAACTTTACCGTTGGCACTATGCATTCGGGCAGGTAGCATTCTCCTGGCATCCTCCAAACCCGATTCTTCCATTGGACTGCCAGATGGTGAAGCATGATTCATCACTCCACAGAACGCGTTTCCACTGCTCCACAGTCCAATGGCGGTGAGCTTTACACAACTCTAGCCGACACTTGGCATTTATTATAGTGATCTTAGGCTTGTGTACTCGGCCATGAAAAACCATTTAATGAAGTTCCCGACGAACAGTGCTGATGTTGCTTCCAGAGGCAGTTTGGAACTCGGTAGTGAGTGTTGCAATTAAGGACAGACGCGTTACACGCTTCAGCACTCGGCGGTCCCATTCTGTGAGCTTGTGTGGCCTACCACTTCGTGGCTGAGCCATTGTTCCACTTCACAATAACAGCACTTACAGTTGACTGGGGCAGCTCTAGCATGTCAGAAATTTGACGAACTGACTTGATACAAGAAGGGCGTAGCAGTTCAGACGTCTTGTCGTGTCCCGTCTATATATCATTTTTTTCCTTCGTATATATTTCGTGTATATTTTTATATTTTTAACCTCAGTTTCAACATACTCTCCTGCAACCCACCTCACCCTCTGTGATATGGATCTGCTATTTTCTATACTTTAGAACCGGAACCCCCAACAGAAGCTAGCCAGCTTACTAGCTACTAGCTAGTAGTCAGTTAGCCACTGCTAGCGGTCATCAGCTAACCTTAGCCCGGTCAACTCCTGACAGTCTGCACAGCGCGATTCAACCCAGAGCATACCGTACTGCTTTTTCTCCACATCTTCGGTTTCCTACCGCAAGCTCTGAACCTTTTCACCTGGATCATCGCAGCTAGCTAGCTGCTATCCGAGTGGCTCTGGCTAACGTCTCTGTCCCGAAGCAAGCACCAGTGAGCCTGGAACTAGCCCCGTGCTAGGCCCATCTGCCGGCTAGCTGAAGAGGTTCATCAGGCACTCCTTGGGCTACAATACATAATTTGCCAATTGGCCTGGACTCCCTTTTACTGCCGACACGGAGCCCCGCCGATTCCATCATGACTGGTCTACCTACGTAATCCGTCCAAGGTGTTTCAACAGGATCCTCCGTCGCGACGTCCCCTGAAGGCCCATCCACTAGCCTGCTAGCCGCGGCCCGCTAATAGATATTATCCTGACCAACCTGCCCTCTAAATACACCTCTGCTGTCTTCAACCAGGATCTCAGCGATCACTGCCTCATTGCCTGCGTCCGTAATGGGTCTGTGGTCAAACGACCACCCCTCATCACTGTCAAATGCTCCCTAAAACACTTCAGCGAGCAAGCCTTTTTAATCGACCTGGCCCGGGTATCCTGGAAGGATATTGACCTCATTCTGTCAGTAGATGACGCCTGGTTATTCTTTGAAAGTGCTTTCCTCACCATCTTAAATAAGCATGCCCCATTCAAGAAATGTAGAACCAGGAACAAATATAGCCCTTGGTTCACTCTAGACCTGACTGCCCTTGACCAGCACAAAAACATCCTGTGGCGTACTGCATTAGCATCGAATAGCCACCGCGATATGCAACTTTCAGGGAAGTTAGGAACCAATATACACAGGCAGTTAGGAAAGCAAAAGCTAGCTTTTTCAAACAGAAATTTGACGCGTTCCAGCAGGTATATTTTACTTGTCACCCCGAAAGCCTATTCCTCCTTTGGCCACCTTTCCTTCCAGTTCTCCGCTGCCAATGACTGGAACGAATTGCAAAAATCACTGAAGCTGGAGACTCATATCTCCCTCACTAACTTTAAACATCAGCTGTCATAGCAACTCACAGATCATTGCACCTGTACATAACCCATCTGTAAATAGCCCATCCAACTACCTCATCCCCATATTGATATATTTTTTTTTTTGCAACCGATTATCTCTACTTGCACATTCATCTTCTGCACATCTATCACACATCTATCCAGTGTTTAATTGCTAAATTGTAATTACTTCGCCACTACAGCCTATTTATTGCCTTACCTCCCTAATCTTACTTCATTTGCACACACTGTATATATATTTTTTCTATTGTGTTATTGACTGTACGTTTATTTATTCCATGTGTAACTCTGTGTTGTTGTTTGTGTCGCACTGCTTTGCTTTGTCTTGGCCAGGTCGCAGTTAAAAATGAGAACTTGTTCTCAACTGGCCTACCTGGTTAAATAAAGGTGAAATAAAAAATAAAATAAAAAAAATTGTTGGAAAGGCCATTCTACTGCCAATGTTTGTCAATGGAGATTGCATGGCTGTGTGCTACATTTTATACACCTGTCAGGAACGGGTGTGGCTGAAATAGCCAAATCCACTAATTTGAAGGGGTGTCCACATACTTTTGTATATATAGTGTACATAACCCACCAGACACGCCACTAGCATACCACCCTGCATACCACTGCTGGCTTGCTTCTGAAGCTAAGCAGGGTTGGTTCTGGTCAGTCCCTGGATGGGAGACCAGGTGCTGCTGGAAGTGGTGTTGGAGGGCCAGTAGGAGGCACTCTTTCCTCTGGTCTAAACAAAGATCCCAATGCCCCAGGGCAGTGATTGGGGACACTGCTCTGTGTAGGGTGCCGTCTTTCGGATGGGACGTTAAACGGGTGTCCTGACTCTCTGAGGTCATTAAAGATCCCATGGCACTTATCGTAAGAGTAGGGGTGTTAACCCCGGTGTCCTGGCTAAATTCCCAATCTGGCCCTCAACCATCACGGTCACCTAATAATCCCCAGTTTACAATTGGCTCATTCATCCCCCTCCTCTCCCCTGTAACTATTCCCCAGGTCGTTGCTGCAAATGAGAACGTGTTCTCAGTCAACTTACCTGGTAAAATAACGGTAAAAAAAAATAAAAAAAATAAAAAAATAAAAATTGTTTCTTCACCCAAACCCAAAAATTATTTAATGCGTTGCCCAGTTATTTATAGAGCCATGTCATTGTGGAATGCTCTCTTGTTGTCTTTCCAATATATAACTATTATTCTATTTTTTATTTCTTATTTTTAATTTAATGTAATATCTTAGGTTGTTCTTGTCTATAATGGTTTTGTACTTTGTCATGTATTTGTACATTTTATGTTGACTCCAGGAAGAGTAGCTGCTGCATTTGCAGTTGCTAATGGAGATCCCAATAAACTAAACTAAACAATAACATCCAGTAGTGACATCTTTACACTATGAGTGGGCATAGACAGACGTTTCAGTTGAAGGATGCATTTTATGCTAATTCTATAATGGGCTATTCAATTTTCTACATCTGTTGATACAAACTTTGATTGAGGAAATGATGATGTCATTTAAAAAAAAAGAAGCCCCCTTGCCTAAAGAATTACACTATACCACTGGTTAGGTATACATAAATGCAAATCACCTATGGTGCCTTTCTGGTCTGGCTGGTAAAATGCTTTGAAATGTCCAACGTGGCCATAAACTCATGATCTGGGCTGACCAACTCATTCACCTATCACAGAGAATAGTGACGCCTCATTGTTAGTAGGAGTCAATTCTAAGTATATATATATATATATATATATATATATATATACACTAGATCACTAACAGGGGGCGCTGTTTTGAAGCCACCGTGCCTCCATCTTGGCACTCCTCCACCAGTGTAAAACATATTTTGTAATAGAAATGCACTTATGCCTGTCAACATTTGTTTTTGACACGTTTATTCTATTACAGGCACCGTAATGCATAGTTTTAAATTATATTATGTGAGCTAAACATTAAAAAAACATTAACAAGATAAATAAAAACATTTAGCTTTAAGTCATTAAAAAAAAAAAGTTATAGTGTTACTGTCCCCACTACACAACAACAGAAATGTAATTGTGTCCTTTAAACATTTAATTGAAATACTGTAGGGGCTCCCGAGCGGGGCAGCGGTCTAAGGCACTGCATCTCAGTGTTTGAGGTGTCACTACAGACCCTGGTTACATTCCAGGCTGTATCACAACCTGCCGTGATTGGGAGTCCCATAGGGCAGCACACAATTGGCCCAGCGTCGTCCAGGTTAGGGTTTTTGCGGGGTAGGCTGTCAATGTAAATACAAATGTGTTCTTAACTGACTTGCCTAGTTTAAAAAAAGGTTAAATAAATTTTTAATAATTCCTTTAATTCCTATGGATGACTGCGCCTTCTGGGGAATGGCAATATGGCCGACCGGTGGCTTCAAAGCCCCTCACTGGCCAATACATAACATTTGCAATCCAGGATTTATATACATTATTGGTATGAACAAGGCGAGACATCCTTCTTTTGGGAGTACACAAGTGTACATTTGGTCAGTGTTATTTGGTATCCTTGAGACGTCACTACCCTAAACCAGTTTACATTTCAAATTCAAATGGGGTAGGGACGTCCCAAGGATTCTGGACAGCACGGACCGTGTAAATTTGTACCCAGCACGCCTCCATTTTCTTGGAATTCCATAATGCGCATCGAGAGCAGATCCATCCGCGTCTTCAGACAATATAGATCCTTCCTTAAAACAAGTTTTGCTGTGTGTGTGTTTAATCACCGTATTTTATGCGCAGATCCACACGGATTTATACACAATAAACATTATTACAGCAGTGGAATATTTCTTTATTCTAGTGTCCCATATAGATTTGTACATTTTGGCGCGATTTTGTGCTGTGGAAGGATACTGCTGCGCCGTGGTCGTATATACTGAAATGGGTCTCGCCGCCACACCCACGGATCTTGTGTACTATGGTAGATAACGGAGGGCCAGCAGATCTTCAGTACTTTTACAGACAGCAGAATAATTACATTAGTTTATCTCGGTTTCATTTCGTTGGAATTTATCAAGTCACGAAAACGTGTTCTTCCCTTTCTCATACCCCTGAAATAATAAAGGTAAGAGTTGACATTTACGGCGTCACAGATTATTTCACATGGCTTTTTTTTTTTCACGTGGTTTTTGCCGGTAGTTGATTTTTTTTTGTAGTTTACGTTGTCTAGCTAGCTATTAGTTACCTGACTTTTATATATTTATTTGAAAGGACATGACGGCATACATAAAAGGATAATTCATTCGAATGGTTTTAGCTTCAATCATGTTTTATCTTTGTTGGTGATTTGTTGAAAAAAATGAACTTCTAACGTTAAACGGTGACAAACCTCGCCAAATTAGTGTAAATGTGCAACGGTCGATGCAAACGATGTTTTTTTTTTAATCCACAATCAAATTAAATGTCCATGTTGAACGTCCATGTGTAACGTCAGCATAGTTCTACATAGCCCTTCTCTGTTCTGCTAACCTAATGTTTGCTTATGGTAACTGCACCTCTTTTGCCCTTTAAAATGTCTTCTGGTATTTAATTAAATGCTAATTTTAACCGGCAATGCTAGATACATTGCAGTTATAGCCTTTTCAACATGTTCCCCGGTAGGCCGTCATAGTAAATAAGAATTTGTTAACTGACTTGCCTAGTTAAATAAATGTTCAATTTAAAGAGGCATTTATGTGCGTATATTGCTGAAATGTGAATCTGAATAGGAGAGCTGTAGAAGTTGATTTTAAACTGCAGTGGAACCAATGGTTGCGTGTGTGTATTAAATAATAGACTAATGAAGAACTGTGTGATTGACTGCTCAAGACTAGAGATGGCAAGGTTTCGCAATAGCCAGTGAATTATCTTTATCTGGAATACCGTAGCCAAGTCCACGGAGTTGAGCGCATACGTTTTTGAAATGTACCTCCGACTCGTTCGAGTCTCTACGCGTCGATACTTCAAATTCTACATTCTTAAACGTACCCTTTGTTTGCTGAAATCCATACGTTTTAATAAAACGTAAATGAAATACAACCACCGACTATTTCCTCATTGCTGCTGTTGCTCTAATATGGCAATTTTTGTTAATTGAATCTCAACAAGGAAAGTTGGTGGTATTTGATTAACGTTTTATTTTAATACATTAAACGAACAAAGGCACGCAATAACAGGACAAACATGGATACACTAAGGGTTTAAGTATTTCCACCTTTGTCAAATCGACGCAAAGATACTTGAAGGAGTCGAAGTTAATAAAAAAATAGTCTGCACTTACTCCAAGGAGGAGTTGAGGGACTTGGCTAACACTACCTAGGCAAATTCTTTATTTTGAGCAGAAAAATGCGCATTTGGCTACGTTGTGCTCCTCAGCTGTTTAAATGATGTCATGGGGTTAAAAGCCTGTTGATGGCCACCCAGATTGGGGCGGGGTGAAGGATGTAAACATGAATAAAAGGTTGTGCTTGCAGTCAAAGTACTAAGATCATCACTAAGTTGACTTATATCACACGTGCATACTCAACACGCTTTTTCCCTCTTCCCAGATTCTGCCAGAATGCTGCAGAGTTTCTCCCAGTCGCAAGACTGGTTCTACTCAGAGCCTCTCTTGTTTGATGATGAATTCTGTCAGAGCTTGATGAAGGACCTACAGTCACTCCCCACGCCACCCCAGTCCCCTCCATTGAAGACTGGACTCAATGCCAAACCACTTTCCAAGGAGGACCAGTTGAGCTACGTCTCAGACATACTCCTGGAGGATCAGGACCCGCAACTAAATTGGAATTGTGACTTTTTGTACGATGGCAGTGCAACCGAGACAAAGGACCAACAGCCAGATGAGTCCGACGACTGTTTATGGCATTGCCTCGGTGATAAGTCTATGGAGAAGCTTTCATCTGTGCTCTCCAGCAGCCCGCTCCTCTCGGACATAGACACAAGCATTTTCGAGGGAATTGCTGGCTCCACACTGGACTGCCACAGCGTGGCGCTCGCATGCCAAGCTTTGGAGAATGAGGATTTACTATTGGACAGTCAGGAGCAAGGCAGCGAGTCGACCTCAGACTACGGCTCAGCAGGAGGTGAATTCTCAACGTATTCGAGCAGTGCCAGCGATTCTGGTGAGTTGGTCCACGTTCTTGGCCACTGTGCTTGTAAATGAAACGGTTATACTGTGCATTTATTGACTTTAGTATTTGCTTAAATATGAAGAGGAACTGTTAGAAAGTTACTTTGGTACAGTAATGAGTTGATCTCTCATGCATGCTTTTAAATGCCATCATTTCATAATAAGGGAAGTGAATTTAGGACCAAGTTTTAAATTATATATTTTTTTACTCAAGCATTTCTGCAAAAATGAAGAACATTAGTTATCTGCTGTGCAAGCTTGCAGTTCAATATAATTAACCTAAAAGGAAAGTTGGCCGCATTGCCCAGAAAATTGCAGTTAAAAATGTTAGTCTAAAGCCAAGGCATCTGAAATGCAGTTTTTCAAATGTTATCGGAATTGACTGCTAACCCAATCCCTTGTGGGTTTCCTCTACAGAGGAGGAGATAGACGTGGTGACAGTGAAGAGGACCACCAGCCCCTCCTCCCTATCCCAGTCGGTAGAAGAGAGCCGGCGGCGGCAGCGCGCCCTAAAGCGTCAACACCTGGAGATCCAGCTGCAGCACAACTACGCCGCCCCCTGCCCTGCATCGCCCCTCCACTCAGAGCCCTCGTCCACTTCCTACCACAAGCGCACCCGGTCCTCCGACTCACACAGGCACCACCACCACAGCTCGTCGGGCCGCTCGTCGCGACACAACCTCAGCAGTCACCAGCACCAGTCTAGCTCTAGGCAGTCGACTGATGTGGAGGATGAGGAGGAGAGGAGGCATACCCACAACGTGATGGAGAGGCAGCGGCGCAACGAGCTGAAGAACTGTTTCCTGCGGCTCAGGGACAACGTGCCTGAGCTGTCCAACAACGACAAGGCCTCCAAGGTGGTCATCCTGAAGAGGGCATGCGACAGCATCCGTGGCCTGGAGCTGGCGGGCCAGAGACTGAATGTCAAGCGAGACAAGCTCAGAGAGAGGCAGGAGCAGCTCAAAGTTAAACTGGAGCAGCTCAGGACGCGATGAGGTGCAAAACTAAAGCATTTAGAGATAGATGATTTGAAAATACCGGTCTTGACTTAAGATTTGATGCTGCGCACACTCAATGCATGGTCTCATCCATCCACTGCGGTGACTGTTTAAGAAGTGAAAGTTGCTGAGAGACGGTTAAACCCGTATGAGTAAAAAAGGTTTGGTTTGGAACAACAGGTCCATGTTCAGCCTAGTACAATAATGTTAGTCATTTATTGTCCTAGCGATTTGCCAAAGTCATTGTTCATAAAATAGACTACATGTAACAGCCTATGTTGTAGAGTAAGCTATATCAAATTGAGCAGCCATTTTGTTAGTGAAAAATGGACCTTGTATATACAGTCTCTTCCACATTCCCCCATATGTTATGACATTCCCACTGGGTAGAGATGTCTATTCCATGTTGGTTCAACATTGAAATGACGTGGAAACGATTTTGATTCATCCAGTGGTTTGGTTCTTTTGCTGTTTTTTTATTTTGGGCTGGATCCAAAGTTAAACATTTTAAGGGGTTGAATGTAATGTATGCCAATTATTGCCATTAATTACTAAAATTGTTAATTACTACTTCCATTTACTCAAGTGAACTTTAAAGACCTGACCTGTTATGAATTTGGTGTGTTATTGTGGAACAATGCCTCATGCCTTAACTCATTCTGTTATGTTTTGTTAAAAGCATGACTTACTGTACTCTACCTCAAACAGGTCTGAAACCTGAGAATTTGTTTGCTCTCTTGGAAGCAACTATATATAGATTTAGTTGTATATATTTTGGTTTTATTGTATCATAAATTATTTTAGTATTTTTTGGGGGGTGGGGGGGTTCATTTGCAAGTTAAAGTTCTGTTTATCAGCAGCGCTTTGTTTTTTATAATGCAATAAAGAATGGACAAAAGTCAATGTTTACTGGAGTTATTATACAGAATGTGAAATACACCGGTACAACATGTTTACCTCACAGGATGCAAGGTATGTGAGTTGCATCCAAGAAGACCGCTATCGCACAATCAGTGTGCGGTACATGTATAAGTGTTCTATGGTATTTGGGTCAAGGTGAGTGAGTGGATGATTGACAGTTTGAAGATTGTGCAGTACCTGATTTGGAATGGCACCATAAACTATTTTCAAAGTCTTGTCAAAAGATGAATGGGATTATCTCAAGATAGGGTGTGTCTGATAACACAAGCAGAGTACAGTGTGCAAAGATGGAAAGACACTTGACCTTCCTCGCATGAGTACACCCAACCACCTGCCTGGGATTCATATGACCCCAGTTCTTCACTTTGACCGTTACCATCCCAATACTGTCAAAGAAAACCAACAACCAAAATTGTGTCCATACAATCACATTGATTATTATAACCCCAACCCACCTACCCCATGCTCCAGATGTTGTATTGACCTTCTAGGACAGTTTAGTTTGAGTAGCTTGGGTTCTCATGGCACACAACGTTACGTAACTCCGAGAGCACTGTAGTGAATGCCTCAGTGACATGGATTGCACACAAGCTCCTCTGAACTATTACCTACAACAACTCAAGTCTGCAGGGCAGACTGTCATAAGCACCCTTGTCAGCTATCTAATGCCCTGGGGGTAGTCTGTGATGTCATCATGACATCCACTCCTGGGGGCGTGTTTATTATGGCACACGAAGGAAAATGTTTTGCAACAAAAATGAGTCTTATTAGACAAGTCCAGGTTGTTCCTCCCTGTTTCTGTCAGTTTTTGTCCGTTTGGTGCTTAATGAACATGACCCTGGCTGCCATGAGTCAGGTAGAGCTAGCTGAAGGCTGATGATGCATCCATGGACGGTCACACACTGCCAGAGGTCATATGAGGTGGGCTTGCAGGTTGTGGTTACTTTTTTGGTAATAGTAGCCTCTCGGCGATAAACCATGCGAAAGGTCATAGTTGGGTTACATTACTAACAGAAAGCAAATTATAAAATAAATGACAGACTATTCACAAATGCCAACATGTCTTTAGCAGTGCTTGTTTAACTATCACACCCAGGTGAATCAATGGAATTCCCAATAACAGCCTCATTCGTCAAGCTTTTACTGAGCACAAAGGGCATGCTAATGTTGCTTTTGCCTCTGCCATCATCATCACAAGATTGCTTTGAAAAGACCCGTGAGTCTGAATGGTCGTGCAACTTCTTTTTCACCCTCTCTCTTTCATCCTTTGTGTTCCAGGTCATTGGGCCATGGATCTTATCAAGTGGTGTGGAGAGGAAAGACTCCACAGAGTCTGCCTCCCTAAGTAGGATGCCTTTCTTAAAAGTGTACTTCTGAAAATGTGGTTAATTGTGGGTGTGGGCATTGTGGTGTGGGGGTCGAGATAGGTGGATGGCATGGGACGTGATGTTCTTTAAGATGCTAATGCATCATTGGTTCCAGGACTTGGTCCTGTGTGACTGTCTGCAGACATAGAGGTGGGAAGGAGGAGGGGGAGGACACAGTACAAGGTCACAACCATTCAGGAGCATTCAAGCCCTCGTATTAGGTGTCACTTGTCAAACATTTGCCTTGTGCAGAATTAAAGTCGGTGTGAATCTGAGGCAGTAAAAAAACAAGTGCTCAGTGAAAAGCAGTGACTTTTCAAGAATCTATTTACTGACATTGACATTTCCCAAGCTGGAGTTTAGTTTTGCAACTCATGCAGGGTATTAAACCAAGTATCCATAGTAAAACCCTTTAAAACAAGCCTCCCGTCCCCAAACTGTTAGCACCCTAAGATCAAGTGTGTCTGTAGAGGTAACATCTGGGAGAGTGTATGAAATGCATATAAACCTGTGTCTGCCTGTACCCCTGGGGCTCTCTTCCTCTTTATCTCTCTTTCCCACTCATTCTCACACTTCACATATGTGATGAAGTGGATAGGTACAGAAATCATGGAAACGCTAAATCAGAGAATTATTGTGTGTGTGTGTGTGTGTTGACACTTTGAATGTCACACAGTCAAGCAAAAACCAGTTACCCACATTCTTTATTCTTTGTCACTGAATGAATGGTAGGCCTAGATCAAGTCTCTATGGTGCATCCAGGAGATATGGCAGGTTGCTTTATTAAGTTAATCTGTAGATCTGGAGGGAGTGAAAGAAGGCTAAGAGGAGTTTCACTGAGCACAATGATTCAAATCTATTGTCTATACATTTCGTTGTTTAAAATAAGTAGAATATAATTAGAATATTTTTTTGTAAGGCAACTCATACTTTCTTTGCACAAATGTGATAATTCAAGTTGGGACAGAGCCGATGACGTGGATGTGGATTAACGTAGCCCCCATCATCTCTCTGATTCAGAGGGCTAAATGCTAAATGCCGAAGACACATTTCAGTTGAATGCATTCATTTGTACAACTGACTAGGTATCCCCCTTTCCCTTTCCTCTATCTAACTATATGGGTTGCGCCTGGCTTTGACCGGAGGCTGCAGAGGAGGGAAAGGATTAGCTACCAAGCAAGCCGCAGAGGCCTTACGCCCTGTTGCCTCACTGATTTGAATACATACAGTGGCTACCCGTCATTCAGGGCAGGTGGGACTGCACATTTTTAGGTAAAAATAAAATAATATATATATATTTTGGAGGGTGCTTGCCTTTTTTGCTTGTTATTTTGGCATTAATATGTGTCACAGATCAGTTTGCAAACAATGTAAAAAAAATATATACTACACAGTTGAAGTCGGAAGTGTACATACCTTGGCCAAATACATTTAAACTCAGTTTTTCACAATTCCTGACATTTAATCCTGGTAAAAATTCCCTGTCTTAGGTCAGTTAGTATCACCACTTTATTTTAAGAATGTGAAATGTCAGAATAATATGAGAGAATGATTTATTTCAGCTATTATTTCTTACATCTCATTCCCAGTGGGTCAGAAGATTACATACACTCAATTAGTATTTGTTAGAATTGCCTTCAAATTGTTTAACTTTGGTCAAACGTTTCGGGTAGCCTTCCACAAGCTTCCCACGGTAAGTTGGGTGAATTTTGGCCCATTCCTCCTGACAGAGCTGGTGTAACTGAGTCAGGTTTGTAGGCCTCCTTGCTCGCTCATGCTTTTTCAGTTCTGCCCACACATTTTCTATGGGATTGAGGTCAGGGCTTTGTGATGGCCACTCCAATACCTTGACTTTGTTGTCCTTAAGCCATTTTTCCACAACTTTGGAAGTATGCTTGGGGTCATTGTCCATTTGGGAGACCCATTTGCGACCAAGCATGAACTTCCTGTCTGATGTCTTGAGATGTTGCTTCAATATATCCACATAAATTTTCCTACCTCATGATGCCATCTTTTTTGTGAAGTGCACCATTCCCTCCTGCAGCAAAGCACCCCCGCAACATGATGCTGTCACCCCCGTTCTTCACGGTTGGGATGGTGTTCTTCGGCTTGCAAGCCTCCCCCTTTTTCCTCCAAACATAACGATGGTCATTATGGCCAAATAGTTCTATTTTTGTTTCATCAGACCAGAGGACATTTCTCCAAAAAGTATGATCTTTGTCCCCATGTGCAGTTGCAAACCATAGTCTGGCTTTTTTTATGGCGATTTTGGAGCTTCCTTGCTGAGCGGCCTTTCAGGTTATATCGATATAGGACTCATAAGATACCTTTGTACCTGTTTTCCCCAGCATCTTCACAAGGTGCTTTGCTGTTGTTCTGGGATTGATTTGCACTTTTCGCACCAAAGTATGTTCATCTCTAGGAGAGAGAACACGTCTCCTTCCTGAGCGGTATGATGGCTGCGTGGTCCCATGGTGTTTATACTTTCGTACTATTGTTTGTACAGATGAACGTGGTACCTTCAGGCATTTGAAAATTGCTCCCAAGAATGAACCAGATTTGTGGAGGTCAACAATTTGGTTGATTTCTTTTGATTTTCCCATGATGTCAAGCAAAGAGGCACTGAGTTTGAAGGTTGGCCTTGAAATACATCCACAGGTACACCACCAATTGACTCAAATTATGTCAATTAGCCTATCAGAAGCTTCTAAAGCCATGACATAATTTTCTGGAATTTTCCAAGCTGTTTAAAGGCACAGTCAACTTAGTGGATGTAAACTTCTGAACCACTGGAATTTTGATACAGTGAATTATAAGTGAAATAATCTGTCTGTAAACAATTGTTGGAAAAATTACTTGTGTCATGCACAAAGTAGATGTCCTAACCTACTTGCCAAAACTATAGTTTGTTAACAAGAAATTTGTGGAGTGGTTGAAAAATTAGTTTTAATGACTCCAACCTAATTGTATGTAAACTTCCGACTTCAACTGTATGTCATTGAGTTAATAAATCCACATACAAACATGGTCTCTTTTTTTGCTTTCTTGAGTAAGGCAGCTCCAAAATGCAGGTTTCAGCCTAGCTCAGTGCTTTCTGTGGCGGTGGGGCAAGCCAGCAGAAAATACAGAGCGTTGTGCTTGATTGGCTCAGTTTTCTGTCATTCGTGGGGACAGTACATCAACCCAAGTCTAAGGTTAGAGCCTGAACATTTTAGCCCCTTGGGTTCTGCCATAGAGTTATGTTAGAAGTGCCCATCCAAGAAGGCTCAAGGTCATTGGCCACAGATAAAATGACATCAAATCACGTAATATCTAAAATAGCTTTGATTGGACTGAACATCATACTTTCAAAATCTTAGCTAGCAAGCTAGCAGTCATCACCATGAATCAAGTCGACAATCTACTGGGAAATCCTCTTCAATCCTTGTCATATGAAGAGAAATTAGAGATAAAACATCTCGGTGCTCATCGGCCATTGGACATAAACATTACACAACAAGTCGGAAATCTTAAATTCAACAATGAGTGGTTTGGAAGGAAGCAGTGGCTAACTGCAAGCATCTCAAAGCAATGACTATTCAGCTTCCCTTGCCTGTTATTCAGTGGAGAGGGTGTGTGGTCCAAGTCTGGGTTTAACGATTTAAAACATCTGTCTGGAATGGTTTCAAGACATGAAAATTGTGCATCGCATATAGACAATGCTGTTAAACTCGGATTACTGGGGAAATCAAACGCTGTGGCTCAACTATACACCACATATAGACGAGCCATCGAACTTCACAACCAACAAACCAAGGAGAATAGGTACGTGCTTGGCAGAATTATAGCATGCTTTAAATTGTATGGCAATTGTGAGACAGCACTGAGGGGCCATGACGAGTCGGCCGACTCCTTGAACCCAGGCGTTTTCAGGTGTATTTTTGAGGAGATTACAGGCTACAAGGGCATTATGATGACCAACCAATTTTTAAGGGTACATCAAGCACTATCCAAAACTAACTTTTGGATTGTATGTATGAAGTGTACAGGGAAGCTATAGCTAAGGAGGTGTCTGAGACTCATTTTGAGTCGATACAATCAGACGAGACCACTGACATCTCCTGTAAATCACATATGGAAATAGTGCTGCGCTACATGTTACCAGACAACAGTGTGTGAGCGGTTGTTGGAGTTTGTAGAGGTGATAGACAAAACTGATGTTGGCCTCTCCAACACTATCAAACAAGTCCTAGCGCCACTGAATGTCAAGGAGAAGCTGGTTGCACAAACCTACGACGAGGAAGCTGTGATGAGTGGTAATGTACATGGGAACGCTAGGAAGGAGACTTACCCAAACGCGCAGTCTGTGCACTGTTACGCACACCTACTGAATCTAACACTTCAGCAACTTTGTGCTGGGAGAGTGAGCGTGTTTAAAGTGATTTTTGGAAACCTATCTTCCTTTTCCAGCTTTTTCACAGGCTCACCCAAAAGACTCAACGCTCTTACGGAATCAACTAACAGACTTGTCCCCAGACCACCGGGTGCACGATGGAACTTCAAAGGCAGAACCCGTCAATGCTGTGTGGGAGGACCGTGAGACACTGGCCCAGTGCATGGAGGACATCCGCACACAGCCTGGATGGGATGACATCACCATCAGCAAGGATTATGGCCTGTCCATGAAACTTAAGGATCCTACATTTCTGCAACTGCTCGAGTTCTTTTCCTAGGTCATGCCAGAGGTGGATGTTTTGCACAGCATAATGCAGAAACAAACCATTGATGCAGCAGGAATCGCCGGCGCAATCAACAACTTCAAGGTGAACATTCAAAACATTTGCGAGCAAACTAATGCACTGGCCAAAGGACATGTTGATGCCACTGAACCAAGGCGGAGAAAACTTAACACTGCACCCGTGATGGAGCCATGCGACACAATTGCTGCTCATGTGCAAGAAAGGTTTTCTGAAAGTGACCACTTAATTGCTGCAAAGTTGGTAGACAGCTAATTTTTTCCCCAGTATGTACATTCCTTTCCGACCGCAGAACTCCAGTATGCTACCAAGCTATGGCCTGTGGGCAACCAGGAGAAGCTGAAAACGGAGCTGCCCACTCTCTACTGACATCCTGAGCTGGACACTGGAAAGACAGCACTTTCTTTATTAAAATCACTCTACGAGAACAACCTGCAGGAGGTCTCTCTTCTCAAAATCACCATCACCACTCCGATGACAACCGCAGAGTCAGAGAGAAACCTTTCCACCCTTAAAAGGATAAAAACCTTCACACGCAACTCCATGGGCCAGAAAATGTTTAAATGCATTGGCCATGCTGTCAATCCATCATGACTTCATCCAGTGAATGCCAGACTTTGATGACAAAGTAATTGAGAAGCTTAATCACAAGAAGGACCGCCGTGTCAACTTCCTGTTCAAGTGAGCACAGCACAGCAATGGTGAGTCCATAAATATGTCTAGTATGCTGTTGCATAAGTGATGTAATATGCCAGGGAGATGCAGTATGTATACTGTAGCTAAGAAAGTAATACTAAGTGTATGTGGAATGTGTTACAAGCCAAACAGTATTGCCTCAATACAGTCAACAAGTCTTCCCAGTGTCAATCCATCTTTGGCATTTGGCCACAGGTTGACAAGTGCTTCAAGCATTTGGAGTCCAAATAAAACCCAGTCAAACAATTCTGTCAAGGTAAAACATTATTATGAAACAGCATGCTGGGCTGAACTTTCCTGAACAAGCTGTATGGTTACATAGGCCCCCCCTATTCTGTGACCAGTCCTGAGGGACGTTATTGTAACTCTCCCCCTTCTCCGTTTTTGCTTTTCTTACAGTAAAGAGAAGAGAAGATGAGCAGAATTTGAATGGAGAAGTGAAAGTGTGGATGGTGGGTGGGTATTTTAGAGTCATGCTGAGACCAAGGTTTCTTTTACAGACGTGATAGTGTAAAAGTGGCTAACGGTGGTCCGTTCCCTTTCACTGTGGTGTGACTGGGGTGTTTGGGGAAGCTAGGGCCATATGTCGATGATGACTGTCTATGGGAGAACAGGGTTGAAGGCGGGGGTTCGTTGGTGGTGGTGGGGGGGCTTGTGCCTGCTGTTTATATTTGTTTATCCCCCTTTTACCAGCAACCCGCTAAGTCACTAAAACATGAAAGAGATTTTAGTGAATTTCAAACAGGGCACAACAAACACTTCTCCGAAATCCTTAAAAGTGTCCTTCCTCCATGCAGAAAGGGCCCTGACGGGAAGAAATTGTGCAGTTTACACAAGCGACACTCTCTGTAGCACTGACAGAGATACTTCAAAATAGTTTCTTGGTGGAATTCAGTGGATACCATTTTAAAATGGATTGCGATCTAGAATTTTTGAGCAATTATTTTTCTATTAATCTAATTAATATTAAGTCGGTAGATAATGCACTCCTTCCATTACATGTGATTGTAGCTCTACATCGTATGATTCATTTGGCCACACGTTACATACAGCTGTAGCCTACATAGTTCAAATTTCTCACATGACAGAAACGACACACACTCACCATAGCCCGCTGGTGGGACAATGACTTAACTGAGCAGGAGACGGTTATGAGTTGGGGACGAGGACAGGTGAGGAGGAGTCAGCTTTGTGGTATGGTGTTCCGTGTGGAGAGTGTAGAAACAGGTGTCTGTCTGTCTGTCTGTCTGTCTGTCTGTCTGTCTGTCTGTCTGTCTGTCTGTCTGTCTGTCTGTCTGTCTGTCTGTCTGTCTGTCTGTCTGTCTGTCTGTCTGTGTCTGTCTGTCTGTCTGTCTGTCTGTCTGTCTGTCTGTCTGTCTGTCTGTCTGTCTGTCTGTCTGTCTGTCTGTCTGTCTGTCTGTCTGTCTGTCTGTCTGTCTGTCTGTCTGTCTGTCTGTGTGTGTGTGTGTGTGTGTGTGTGTGTGTGTGTGTGGGGGGGGGGGGGGGGGGGGGGGTAGAACCGAGCTACCAACTTTATCTATGACTTGGTTCGAGGAATGTAGTGTCTTTATAGAACCCCATAGATAATATATGATACTGATACAGGAGTAGTGTTGACTATGTAGTTACTTAATAAGTGCTCCTCCCACACATACACACAGTCGCCTCCCACACATACACATACAGTTCTTTGTGCCCCCCACCCCATTCTGGTCTTTGATAGTCCTGGAGGTAAGGGTTCTAGGCCTCTGGGTCAGAGAGCACTAATCCAGGAGAGATCCTCCAGGGCCACAGAAGGGGAGCCTGGGGGGTTGATGGGGGTCATCTTCTAATGGTATACATCGTCCAAGGAAATGCTTACTTGCAGGTTCATTCTTGACAATGCAACAACAATAAGAAATAGTAAAAAATATGAATACGAACAAAGTAAATGACAGTAGAATCAAATAAACATTTTAGCATAAGTATAATACAGGAAGGCACAATTTATAGTACAATATTTACACGTGTATTGGGGAAGGGGGGATAGGGGCAAGTATATCAATTGAGCAGTATAGTAAGAGTGGTAGCAGCAGTTGTGATGTGTGCTAAGGTGCAGAGAATCAGAGCAGGTGGTCAGTCCAGTTCAGGTGTAGAGCAGTCTGATGGTTTGTAGATAGAAACAGGCTCTGAGCCTGTTGGTATCAGACCTTATGCTCCGATACAGTCTGCCCGACAGTAAGGGAGAGAACAGCTCGTGACAGAGGTGTGTGAGTGCTTGATGATGCTGCGTGCCCTTCTCAGGCACCGTTTTGAGTAGATGTCCTGCATGGGTCAAAGCACGGTCCCAGTGACGTACTGGGCCGTCTTCACCACACGCTGGAGGACCTTGTGGTTGTAACGGAGCAATTCCCGTACCAGGCCGTGGTGCAACCGGTCAGGATGCTCTTGATGGTGCAGCAGTAGTATTTGCAGAGGACCCGAGGCGGTATGCCGAATTTCTTCAACCGCCTTAGGAAGTAAAGATGCTGTTGCGCCCTCTTGACAAGAGTGGTGGTGTTGTTGGTCCATGTCAAGTCCTCAGTGATATGGACGCTGAGGAACTTAAAACTTGTGACTATCTCTACTACATTCCCATTGATGTTCTGTAGATCGGGGCATGTTCCCTACGCTGCTTCCTGAAGTCAACAATTAACGCCTTTGTTTTGCTGATGTTGAGGGAGAGGTTGTTGTCATGACACCACAATGCCAATTTGCTTAACTCCTCCCTATGGGCTGACTCGTCGTTGTTGGTTGTCAGGCCTACAACTGTGGTGTCGTCAGCAAACTTGATGATGGAGTTGGTGTCGTGCAGTCGTGGCTTTGCAGAGGACTGAGGACCAGTGGTGGAAAGAGTACTCAATTGTCATACTTGAGTAAAAGTAAAGATACCTTAATAGAAAACTGCTAAGCTTGTGAAAGGATGAGCACCAGTTAAACCGTAATTTAATGTCGAGATCAGGAAATTCCTCCCTCCCTGTAAGCTGTTCAAAGAAAAACTTGTTAAATGGAAAAGGAGAACTGGATTGGTCACATCGATTAAGCATAGTACATTTTTTGGGGGGTCTGCGAAGTTATTCGAGGGAGGCTCCACACCACTCTGTCACTTGAGTATATTACCTAGTTATTTTCTGATGATTTCACTTTGCTCTTTTTGTAGCTTTGGCAAGTACTGTATAAGTGTGTTTTCCATCCCAGTTCACTCCTCTCCCTGTTGGTTTTACAGACACTCCCCAATCCGTGGCTGCAACCCTTCTAAATTGAGTAAAATTAAAGAGCTTCATAGAAAATGACTCAAGTAAAAGTCACCCAGTAAAATACTACTTGAGTAAAAGTCTAAAAGTATTTGGTTTTAAATATACTTAAGTATCAAAAGTAAAAGTATAACTCATTTCAAATTCCTTATATTAAGCAAACCAGACGGCACCATTTTTTTAACGGATAGCTAGGAGCACACTCCAACACTCAGACATAATTTAGTAACGAAGCATTTGTGTTGAGTGAGTCCGCCAGATCAGAGGCAGTAGGGATGACCAGGGATGTTCTCTTGATGAGAGTGTGAATTGGACCATTTTCCTGTCAAAATGTAACGATTACTTTCGGGTGTCAGGGAAAATGTATGGAGTAAAAAGTACATAATTTTCTTTAGGAATGTAGTGAAGTAAAAGTAAAAGTTGGCCAAAATATGAATAGTCATGGAACAGAATTCTCACATAAGTGTTCCTCTTGTCTTGATGGGGGCCATGACCAGCCTCTCTAAGCACACCGAGGTGAGTGCGAAGGGGCAATAGTCATTTGGGCATGTCACCTTGTTTTTCTTGGGCACTGGAACGATGGTGGTCTCCTTAAAGCAGGTGAGGACTACAGCCTGGGACAAGGACAGGTTGAAGATGTCCGAGAAGATGCCCACCAGCTGGTCAGCACACACTCTGAGGACGCGGCCAGGGATGCCATCTGGGCCGGTGGCTTTGTGAGTATTCACTCTTTTGAGAGTTTTCCTCACGTCAGCCTCAGAGAGCGAACGCATCTGGTTGTCCGGAGCAGCAAGAGTCTTCCTGGATGGCTCGGTATTGTCTGCTTCGAAGAGAGCATAGAATGTATAAAGCTAGAGAACGGCGCCGAAGGAGATGGCTGCCGTTTTACGATCCCGTAACCAATTGTACTATTGTGTATGTTTTTTCACGTTATTTGTAACTTATTTTGTACATATGTTTCTGCCACCGTGTCTTATGACCGAAAAGAGCTTCTAAATCAAATCAAATCAAATCAAATTTTATTAGTCACATACACATGGTTAGCAGATGTTAATGCGAGTGTAGCGAAATGCTTGTGCTTCTAGTTCCGACAATGCAGTAATAACCAACAAGTAATCTAACCTAACAATTCCACAACTACTACCTTATACACACACAAGTGTAAAGGGATAAAGAATATGTACATAAAGATATATGAATGAGTGGTGGTACAGAACGGCATAGGCAAGATGCAGTAGATGGTATAGAGTACGGTATATACATATGAGATGAGTACTGTAGGGTATGTAAACATAAAGTGGCATAGTTTAAAGTGGCTAGTGGTACATGTATTACATAAAGATGGCAAGATGCAGTAGATGATATAGAGTACAGTATATACATATGAGATGGGTAATGTAGGGTATGTAAACATTATATTAAGTGGCATTGTTTAAAGTGGCTAGTGGTACATTTTTACATAGTTTCCATCAATTCCCATTTTTAAAGTGGCTGGAGTTGAGTCAGTATGTTGGCAGCGGCCGCTAAATGTTAGTGGTGGCTGTTTAACAGTCTGATGGCCTTGAGATAGAAGCTGTTTTTCAGTCTCTCGGTCCCTGCTTTGATGCACCTGTACTGACCTCGCCTTCTGGATGATAGCGGGGTGAACAGGCAGTGGCTTGGGTGGTTGTTGTCCTTCTAGATATCAGGACAGCGATTACTCACCCCGTACTTGAGGAATACTTTTCTTCAACGAGTCGGACGGGAAGGATTTACTTCAGACGCCTGACAAGGCCCTCATCCCGGTCATTCACAGGAGAAAGAGACGGAGGTATCGAGGACGAAGGTCCGGGTGCCTTGTAAGGATCCGTCGCCGAGGGGATAATCTACCTTTACCATCAGTCCTATTAGCCAACGTACAATTAATCGATAATAGAATAGACAAAGTACGATCACGTATATCCTACAAACAGGACATTAAAAACTGTAACATCTTATGTTTCACCGAGTCGTGGCTGAACAATGACATGAATAACATACAGCTGGCGGGTTTTAAGCTTTTTCGGCAGGATAGAACCACGGCCTCTGGTAAGACAAGGTGTGGCAGTCTATGTATATTTGTAAACAATAGCTGGTGCCCGAAATTTAAGGAACTGTTGAGGTTTTGCTCGCATGAGGTAGAGTATCTCATGAGAAGCTGTAGACCACACTATTTACCAAGAGAGTTTTCATCTGTATTTTTCGTAGCTGTCTATATACCACCACAAACCAATGCTGGCACTAAGACCACACTCAATGAGCTTTATACGGCCATTGGCAAACAACAAAACGCTCATCCAGAGGCGGCGATCCTAGTGGCCAGAGACTTTAATGCAGGGAAACTCAAATCCGTTTTACCTCATTTCTACCAGCATATTAAATGTGCAACCAGAGGGAAAAAACTCCAGATCACTTTTACTCCACACACAGAGACACGTAGAAAGCTCTCCCTCACCCTCCATTTGGCAAATCTGACCATAATTCTATCCTCCTGATTCCTGCTTACAAGCTAAAATTACAGCAGGAAGTACCAGTGACTCGGTCAAAACGAAAGTGGTCAGATGAAGCAGATGCTAAGCTACAGGACTGTTTTGCTAGCTCAGACTGGAATATGTTCTGGGATTCATCCGATGGCATTGAGGAGTACACCACATCAGTCACTGGCTTCATCAATAAGTGCATCGATGACGTTGTCCCCACAGTGACCGTACCTACATAACCCAACCAGTAGCCATGGATTACAGGCAACATCCGCACGGAGCTAAAGGGTAGAGCTGCCGCTTTCAAGGAGTGGGACTCTAACCCGGAAGCTTATATGAAACCCCGCTATGAACCATCAAACAGGCAAAGCGTCAATACAGGACTAAAATTGAATCGTACTTCACCAGCTACAACGCTCGTCAGATGTAGCAGGGCTTGCAGACTATTACAGACTACAAAGGGAAGCACAGCCGCGAGCTACCCAGTGACACGATCCTACCAGACGAGCTAAATTACTTCTATGCTCGCTTCGAGGCAAGTAACACTGAAGCATGCATGAAAGCATCAGCTGTTCCGGATGACTGTGTGATCATGCTCTCTGTAGCCGATGTGAGTAAGACCTTTAAACAGGTAAACATTCACAAGGCAGCAGGGCAAGACGGATTACCAGGACATGTAATCCGAGGATGCGCTGACCAACTGGCAAGTGTCTTCACTGACATTTTCAACCTGTCCCTGACTGAGTCTGTAAACCAATGTTTCAAGCAGACCACCATAGTCCCTGTGCCCAAGAACACTAAGGTAACCTACCTAAATGACTACCGACCCATAGCACTCACATCTGTAGCCATGAAGTGCTTTGAAAGGCTGGTCATGGCTCACATCAACCAAAACCATTATCCCAGAAATCCTAGACCCACTCCAATTTGCATACCGCCCCAACAGAGTATGCAAACTCTACTGCACTCAACACCTGGACAAAAGGAACACCTATTGAGAATGCTGTTCATTGACTACAGCTTAGCGTTCAACACCATACTGCCCTCAAAGATCATCGCTAAGCTAAGTACTCTGGGACTAAACACCTCCCTCTGCAATTGGATCCTGGACTTCCTGGCGGGCCGCCCCCAGGTGGTAAGGGTAGGTAACAACACATCCGCCACAATGATCCTCAACACGGGGGCCCCTCAGGGGTGCGTGCTCAGTCCCCTCCTGTACTCCCCGTTCACTCATGACTGCATGGCCAGGCACGACTCCAACACCATCATCAAGTTTGCCGATGACACAACAGTGGTAGGCCTTATCACCCAACAACGATGAGACAGCCTATAGGGAGGAGGTCAGAGACCTGGCCATGTGGTGCCAGGACAACAACTTCTCCCTCAACGTGATCAAGAGAAAAAAGATGATTGTGGACTACAGGAAAAGGAGGACCGAGCAAGCCCCCATTCTCATCGACGGGGCTGCAGTGGAGCAGGTTGAGAGCTTCAAGTTCCTTGGTGTCCACATCACCAACAAACTATCATGGTCCAAACACACTAAGACAGTCGTGAAGAGGGCACGACAAAGCCTATTCCCCCTCAGGAGACTGAAAAGATTTGGCATGGGTCCTCAGATCCTCGAAAGGTTCTACAGCTGCACCATCGAGAGCATCCTGACTGGTTGCATTACTGCCTTGTATGGCAACTGCTCAGCCTCTGACCGCAAGGCACTACAGAGGGTAGTGCGTTGCGGCCCAGTACATCACTGGGTTCAAGCTTCCTGCCATCCAAGACCGCTATGCCAGGTGGTGTCAGAGGAAGGCCCTAAAAATTGTCAAAGACTCCAGCCACCCTAGTCATAGACTGTTCTCTCTGCTACAGCACGGCAAGCGGTACCGGAGCACCAAGTCTAGGTCCAACAGGCTTCTTAACAGCTTCTACCCCCAAGCCATAAGACTCCTGAACAACTAATCGAAGGGCTACACAGACCCCTTTTTTATGCTGCTGTTACTCTCTGTTTATTATCTATGCATAGTCACTAACTAAACCTACATGTACATATTACCCCAATTACCTCGACTAACCGGTGCCCCCGCACATTGACTCTGTACCGGTATTCCCTGTATATAGCCTCGCTATTGTTATTTTACTGCTGCTGTTTAATTATTTGTTACTTTTATTTTCAATTTTTTTCTTAAAATTTCTTAAAGCATTGTTGGTTAAGGCCTTGTAAGTAAGCATTTCACTGTAAGGTCTACACCTCTGTTGTATTCAGTGCGTGTGACAAATAAAATTAGATTTGATTTAAAGCTCGTCTGGGAGGGAGGCTTCGGTGGGTACCGAATAACTGGATTTTCCTTTGTAGTCTGTGATAGTCCTTGCCACATGCGACGTAAGTCTGAGTTGTCGGACATCAATTCAAGTTTGAGTCTGTATTGGCCGAAGTGGGGGCGGGGGATGGCTTTGTACACGTCGCGGATGTTTGTGTATACATGGTCAAGCACGGGGGATACAGCTGTAACAGATGTATTTAGAAAGAGTCACTGGTGGTAACACTGTTTGAATAGTGCTGGGTTGACCGCCGTTTCCTTGACCTGTTTTTTGTCTGGTCAGGTTTGAAATGATCTGCCCGCATACCATATGAAGAATCGGAACAAATTGCGATTCAAATTCTGATTCAAAAATCTCTTCTTATTTCACATTTTTACTTTCTCTCTTTCAAGACTTTTCTCTTTGTAGTATAATACAGAATTGCACACACACCAAATAATCCATTTTGGTTTAAATAGAAGTTGAAATAAGTATATTCAAAAGTAAAAAATAAATAAAAATAGATACATTTATACCAATGATAGGTAATACATTAAAGTGGTCTTCTACCAGAGCAACTATATACAGTAGCTTTTTAATGTATGTGCTTATAGTTACATAGATTTACAGAGTATACAAAACATTAAGAACACCTGCTCTTTCCATGACAAACACTGACCAGGTGAATCCAGGTGAACACTACGATCCCTTATTGATGCCACTTGTTAAATCCACTTCAATCACTGTGTGTGTGTGTGTCTTCAACAGCAGCTGAAAAGATGAGCTCCTACAAATATTGAAATTTAAATAAGTAAAGTAAAGTACATCGAAAAAAAATCAAAAGAAAACTGCAAACTGAATAGGAGACCAAACAAGCAGCAAACAAAGAAGAAAGGCTTTTGAAAAAGTAACAATTTTTCATAAAATTATACCGTTTTCTTAGCTAGCTAAGTTGTTTACCTGTTGCTAGGCAGTTGCTAGGGACATTCCTGAAAGAAGCTAGCTAGCTAACAAGGAGTGTCTAGTTGGCAGAAGAGAAGAAGGGACAAAGAAGGGACAAAGTGGGACAAAATAAGGACAGAAGAAAAGGGAAAGGGGACATTAAGGTGAAGCAGTCCTCTAAAGACACAAAAGACAATAATACAAGAAACAACACTTCTATTGCCTCTCCCTCTACGATACGCACTTCCGGTTTGGTTTGGAGCGAGTAGTTGCATTCCGCTTTGCTCCACAGGTAGTATTACAGGTAGTATTACATTTCATTTCATTACAGTACAACAGTTTGATTTGTTTGATCTTAGCTGGCTACATAGCCGTCTTTGTATCCAAGATAATTGTGTAGTCTAGAGTAATTGTCGAGGTTACCTAGCCAGTTAGAGGTTACCTAGCCAGCTACACTTTCAAACAAAGTCAACAACGCAGCCACTGCTAGCTAGCCTATTTCACCAGCCAGCAGTACTATATCATTTTAGTCAATAAGATTTTTTGCAACGTAAGCTTAACTTTCTGAACATTCGAGACGTGTAGTCCACTTGTCATTCCAATCTCCTTTGCATTAGCGTAGCCTCTTCTGTAGCCTGTCAACTATGTGTCTGTCTATCCCTGTTCTCTCCTCTCTGCACAGACCATACAAACGCTTCACACCGCGTGGCCGCTGCTACTCTAACCTGGTGGTCCCAGCGCGCACGACCCACGTGGAGTTCCAGGTCTCAGGCAGCCTCTGGAACTGCCGATCTGCGGCCAACAAGGCAGAGTTCATCTCAGCCTATGCTTCCCTCCAGTCCCTCGACTTCTTGGCACTGACGGAAACATGGATTACCACTGATAACACTGCTACTCCTACTGCTCTCTCCTCGTCTGCCCACGTGTTCTCGCACACCCCGAGAGCTTCTGGTCAGCGGGGTGGTGGCATTGGGATCCTCATCTCTCCCAAGTGGACATTCTCTCTTTCTCCCCTGACCCATCTGTCTATCGCCTCCTTTGAATTCCATGCTGTCACAGTTACCAGCCCTTTCAAGCTTAACATCCTTATCATTTATCGCCCTCCAGGTTCCCTTGGAGAGTTCATCAATGAGCTTGACGCCCTGATAAGTTCCTTTCCTGAGGATGGCTCACCTCTCACAGTTCTGGGTGACTTTAACCTCCCCACGTCTACCTTTGACTCATTCCTCTCTGCCTCCTTCTTTCCACTCCTCTCCTCTTTTGACCTCACCCTCTCACCTTCCCCCCTACTCACAAGGCAGGCAATACGCTTGACCTCATCTTTACTAGATGCTGTTCTTCCACTAATCTCATTGCAACTCCCCTCCAAGTCTCCGACCACTACCTTGTATCCTTTTCCCTCTCGTTCTCATCCAACACTTCCCACACTGCCCCTACTCGGATGGTATCGCGCCGTCCCAACCTTCGCTCTCTCTCCCCCGCTACTCTCTCCTCTTCCATCCTATCATCTCTTCCCTCTGCTCAAACCTTCTCCAACCTATCTCCTGATTCTGCCTCCTCAACCCTCCTCTCCTCCCTTTCTGCATCCTTTGACTCTCTATGTCCCCTATCCTCCAGGCCGGCTCGGTCCTCCCCTCCTGCTCCGTGGCTCGACGACTCATTGCGAGCTCACAGAACAGGGCTCCGGGCAGCCGAGCGGAAATGGAGGAAAACTCGCCTCCCTGCGGACCTGGCATCCTTTCACTCCCTCCTCTCTACATTCTCCTCTTCTGTCTCTGCTGCTAAAGCCAATTTCTACCACTCTAAATTCCAAGCATCTGCCTCTAACCCTAGGAAGCTCTTTGCCACCTTCTCCTCCCTCCTGAATCCTCCTCCCCCTCCTCCCCCCTCCTCCCTCTCTGCTGATGACTTCGTCAACCATTTTGAAAAGAAGGTCGACGACATCCGATCCTCGTTTGCTAAGTCAAACGACACCGCTGGTTCTGCTCACACTGCCCTACCCTGTGCTTTGACCTCTTTCTCCCCTCTCTCTCCAGATGAAATCTCGCGTCTTGTGACGGCCGGCCGCCCAACAACCTGCCCGCTTGACCCTATCCCCTCCTCTCTTCTCCAGACCATTTCCGGAGACCTTCTCCCTTACCTCACCTCGCTCATCAACTCATCCTTGACCGCTGGCTACGTCCCTTCCGTCTTCAAGAGAGCGAGAGTTGCACCCCTTCTGAAAAAACCTACACTCGATCCCTCCGATGTCAACAACTACAGACCAGTATCCCTTCTTTCTTTTCTCTCCAAAACTCTTGAACGTGCCGTCCTTGGCCAGCTCTCCTGCTATCTCTCTCAGAATGACCTTCTTGATCCAAATCAGTCAGGTTTCAAGACTAGTCATTCAACTGAGACTGCTCTTCTCTGTGTCACGGAGGCGCTCCGCACTGCTAAAGCTAACTCTCTCTCCTCTGCTCTCATCCTTCTAGACCTATCGGCTGCCTTTGATACTGTGAACCATCAGATCCTCCTCTCCACCCTCTCCGAGCTGGGCATCTCCGGCGCGGCCCACGCTTGGATTGCGTCCTACCTGACAGGTCGCTCCTACCAGGTGGCGTGGCGAGAATCTGTCTCCGCACCACGTGCTCTCACCACTGGTGTCCCCCAGGGCTCTGTTCTAGGCCCTCTCCTATTCTCGCTATACACCAAGTCACTTGGCTCTGTCATATCCTCACATGGTCTCTCCTATCATTGCTATGCAGACGACACACAATTAATCTTCTCCTTTCC